>NC_089520.1:21941118-22190608 GCF_963924715.1 Thunnus thynnus | reverse complement strand
CAACTCATCACTATTACTGTAAACAAGCGAAAATGTACAGCGACCCAGATTGGCTTAGATCAACAAAAATGTGAAGATAAACAGAAGTGGGAAGCAAGAATTTGAGTCAAGGGCGCTGTAGGCTAGAGATTTACAATTCATTAACAGCTCTAAAAAAAGAGGAAACAGGGGTGAATGGATTTCATGTTGGTCCTCATCGATTTTTAGGGCATTGATTTATGAGTGCAAAAAGCAGGGGTAGTTGTTTTTTGCATTGCATGCCCAGTTGCTTTGCTGTATTCAGAATCTCATAGCATGGGGCAGACAAAATGTTGATTCTTGTCCATGGCGAGATATTGAGGTGTAGTGTTAAGTGTCCCACCTGGTGGTGAACCTCACTCATGGTGTGAAGCCATATCCAGCATTGGAAAAGGCAGCTGCAATCAATATTCCATTGCAGTAAGTAACAGAAAGGCAACTATTACCACTTATTTGGCATCATCTGACATGTGGTTGCTCTCAAACTGGCTCTTCCTGAAGTACACATACAGTATATGTGTGTGCATGTATTGTTTCTCAGCAGCAGAACAGCTGTTCTCTATTTGCCGCTACGGAACTTTGTGTTCCTCCATCTTGGCTGACTCTTGTCTGTCCTCTGGCCTCTGTTCAGGCATGGGAACTCACAGGTTCAATCTCTTACTCATTTCAAGGCTTTGGAGCAGAAAAGTGACATTTTACTCCTCATCTGTTGATGAGGTATTGCAATGGAAAGTAATACGCTAGCCGGTAACTGTTATTGTGACCTTTTTAGTGAGCTATTTGTTGGATAAAAGCCTTGAATCACACAGTGTTCTTGGTCATTAATACCAAGCTGTCATGTCCATAGCCACGACTCTGTGCTGCCACACAGCAGACTGCCAGCACTGAGCTGCTGCCAGACAGTCCACACTGTTGCCTTTTAACATAGCTCTGGGATTGACGTGGTTCTTTTCCTTCCTCTCTTCTCTCTTCCGTCTTCTCCTTCTTTCTGATTCAATTTCTCTCTGCCCTGTATCCTTTCCCTTTTCCACTTGTCTCTGTTTATCTCTATAATTCTTTCCCCTCTTCTGTCCATTACTATGTTTTTTTTCAGATGTGGGCTCAGTGGAGGGTTTGGCGTACCACAGGGGCTGGGATATGCTGTACTGGACCAGCTACACTACCTCGACCATCACCCGCCACACTGTGGATCAGAACCGCTGGGGTGCTGCTGACCGGCACACTGTGGTCACCATGTCAGGAGATGACCACCCCAGAGCCTTTGTCCTTGATGAGTGTCAGAGGTTAGAATGATTATCATATCACATATCCATATTATACCTGTTTGAACAAAATATTGTTCCTCGTTTATGTGAAAGTATTTTCCACATACACTGATTTTTACTTTTTCCTGCAGCCTAATGTTCTGGACCAACTGGAACGAGCAGTCTCCCAGTATCATGCGTGCCACACTCACTGGTGCCAATGTCCTTGTGATCATTGGCACTGACATCCGAACCCCTAACGGCCTGGCCATAGACCACCGTGCTGAAAAACTTTACTTCTCTGATGCCACACTTGACAAGATAGAGCGCTGCGAATATGACGGCAGTCGCCGCTACGTGAGTGACACACACACACGATACACACACAGTGTATATCATCTGTATGTATTACTTCCTAATAGTCAGTTTGTTGCAAGGCTGGAATTTCCTAGATGTGTGAGGTCATGACTATGGTTGTGCTTCCCCCTGCAGGTGGTGTTGAAGAATGAGCCGGTCCATCCATTTGGCCTGGCTGTGTATGGAGACTACATCTTCTGGACTGACTGGGTGAGGAGGGCTGTGCTTCGGGCTGACAAATACACAGGAGGAGACATGAAGGTGCTGCGTGCTGACATCCCCCAGCAGCCAATGGGCATCGTCGCGGTGGCCAACGACACCAACAGCTGTGAGTTTTTACACAGAATGAGGGATCCAAGTATTTGTTTGTGTGTGTGTGTGTGTGTGATTTCTTACTACTATTCTTTTAAGCAACACTGTGACACAAAGTGTTTTGAGTACATAATGTGTTTGGGTGATATGGATAAAATACTTTATCATAGTGCAATTTTCGATCCTGTATAAATATATGTTGTCATTCAGTAAATTTTCTAAATTGAAAAGGTGAGGACATTACAAATGTAACAAATAGCTGTACGAAAAACAGAAACAGACAAAAATACGTGAACAAAAAATGCTTTTCTGCCTTAGCACAGCAGTTAATGAGGGGACAGCAGTAATCTGGGAGTCTGACACAGCAGCAGATGAGTTATAGACACAATTGCTGTTCTTCACTTTTAACCATACTCTGCACCTCTTTCTCCAATTCATCTTTTTCTACATCTCCTATTGTCTGTACCCTTTGAAATCAATGCAGCCTCACTGTTTTTCTCTACCATATTGTCAGCTATTGTCTCTGACAAGTTGTTTCATTCAGTTGGGCTCCAGCACCCACAGCAACCATACAAGCCTGCAGTAATAGCTGCAAATTCCATTTAGATGGAGTCACATTGAATTATGCCTTCAGCAGACATATCTGCCTGCCGATGTGGATGCACATGTGTTTGCTTGTGTGTCGGGGGTTGGATGTGTGGTCTTAGTGGGCTCACTCAGGCGTGTTGATACTGTATGTGCAGGTTTGTGTGGCTAATTTTCCCTAATGTGCCTCATCTCTACATAGGCGAGTTCTCTCTGTGCCGTGTTAACAACGGAGGATGCCAGGACCTGTGTCTGCTGACCTCTGAGGGAAGGGTCAACTGCAGTTGTCGTGGTGACAGGAAGCTTTTGGAAGACAACACCTGCATAGGTAATACAAGAATGGGAATCAATGTCTTCTTCTCACCTGGCTTTAAAAGAGTTGATACCAGATACTGATTAAAAAAGGTTATTTCATAATTTAAAAATACATTTTGCAGAAGTTTTCTTTTCTCCTGAGCTTAATGTAATGAAATTAATAGGTCGAGGCAGACATCAAGCTTTTAATAGATTTGAATGAACAAATTGTTTCTCTCTCTCTCAGCTGTGAACACTACATGTAACAACATTGATGAGTTTGAGTGCGGAAACGGAGACTGCGTTAACTACACCCTGACTTGTGATGGCATGGCCCACTGCAAGGACAAGTCTGATGAGAAGCAGTCGTACTGCGGTGAGTATAACCTTTTTCTCTTAAAAAAAAAAAAAAAAAAAAGGTAGTCAAAACCATTTCAGTCCTACTCTTGTTGTTGACATTTGTAATTTGATTCCATATTGTTTCCTGTCTGGTTCTCAGCCAATCGTGCGTGTAAGAAGGGCTACAGACGGTGTGTGAATGCCCGCTGTGTGGGGCATAGCTCCTGGTGTAACGGACAAGACGACTGTGGAGACAATTCTGATGAGCTTTTCTGTAACAGTGAGTCCATCTTACTAATTAAGCAGGTTTTTACCACCCACTGTCTTTTGATATTTTATATAGTGTTCACTGTCTCACGTCTTTGTGTGTATCAGCCACACTGTGCTCAGCCGATCAGTTCCAGTGCCGAGACGGAGGCTGCATCTCCAACTCCAGCAAGTGTAACCAGAAAGTAGACTGTGATGACGCCAGTGATGAGATCAACTGCAGTAAGTAAAAAATGATTATATTCACCAAAACCAAAATAATTAATAAGAAAAGCAAAGACTTTCTCCCAGGCTATGATAATAAAGTAGTGCTGCTCTCTTTGTTAAGCTGCCACGGACTGTTCCAGCTACTTCCATCTGGGAGTGAAGGGAGTGACATTTCAGAAGTGCGAGTTCACCACACTCTGCTTTGCTCCTTCGTGGCAATGTGATGGAGCGAATGACTGTGGAGACTTCTCCGATGAAAGAAATTGCCCAGGTATTTTTAACGACCTCTAAGATACAGATATGTTTTCAAATGTGCAGGTGATGTTCTAGGAAAAAAAGTAATTTTCCGCAGATGGATTAAAGCAAGAAGTTCAATTTGGATTATTCCAAATGGAAGAGACAAAAACAATTAATGTTTTCATCCATTAAATTGTGGTTTTGGAGGGAATTCTGCTTGAAAAACATAGAAATGTAAATTAAATTTTCTCATTCTCTCTTTATGCTGGCCTACTGTAATTCTTCTGATGTTTTCTTCTTTAACCTGCCCATTGTCTGTACCCTGCCAGGGAGCGGGAGAACAAAGTGTCCAACCCCCTTCTTTGCCTGTCCTAGTGGACGTTGTATCCCAATGAGCTGGACATGTGATAAGGAGAATGACTGTGAGAATGGCGCAGACGAGGCTCACTGTGGTGAGTCCAGATATTCAAAGCTAAACGAGCTGAAATGCAACAGACCATTACTTGGTTTTGGTGCTTATATTTTGCACTTAATACATTCTTTCTGGTCCTTTTAGATAAATTCTGCTCAGCCTCCCAGTTTGAGTGTGGGAACCACCGCTGCATTCCCAACCGCTGGGTGTGTGACGGAGCCGACGACTGTGGTGACAGCAGTGATGAGGACAGCAAGTGCAGTGAGTGTTTGGCACAAACCTTTAGTGAATACAAATGCAAAAACAGTTAGCACTAACATATCTAGCAGCAAAAGTATTTTCACAGAAGTGTTTGGTTCTGTGCTCTTTTTAACTGTTTAAGTTACCTTATAAAGCAAATGTGCATGAATTAAATTCTCAAATTTAGAGAATTCCCTCCATTTCTGTATATTTGTGTATTTAACAGTTCCCATTGGCTCTGAAACATTCCAAAAATATAATCATCTGATTGTTTTTGGAGTTAACTGCATATTCACAAATACACAAATAAAGGGTAATGAAAACCGCCTTCAATAACCTCTTTCCATCACAGAAACAAAAACCTGCAGTCCCGAGGCGTTCCAGTGTCCTGGATCCCATATGTGTATCCCTCAGCGCTGGAAGTGTGATGGTGACAAAGACTGTCCTGATGGGGCTGACGAGAGTGTCAAAGCCGGCTGTGGTGAGTGCAGGCTGGTCAAAAGAAAAACATTTTAATAACCCAGAGTGGCATAAATCTATACTAAACTTGTACAAGCACATTTTCACTCATTCATTCTCCAAATATTTTTTATGTCTTAGTCTTTAACAACACGTGCAGCAGCAATGAGTTCATGTGCCAGAACCGACAGTGTATCCCCAAGCACTTTGTGTGTGACCATGACAACGACTGCAGTGATGGCTCAGATGAGTCCCAGGAGTGTGGTGAGTGGACCCATGACCTCTTGTAAAAGGTCTGTCCTTGCTCTTGCTTTTAACAATGAGTTCGACTCTCCGTCACCTCCGTGCTGTTTTTTTTTTTTTTTTTTAACCGCAGAATATCCTACATGTGGAACCAACGAGTTCCGCTGCGCTAATGGACGCTGCCTCATCCAGAATTCATGGGAGTGTGATGGAGACTTTGACTGCCACGACCACTCGGACGAGGCCCCTAAGAACCCACGCTGCACTGGCCCAGGTTATATTCACACAGCCAATACAGCAACACTTTAGCTACATACAGTATAATACCTTGCCTAGCGTACATAATAGTGGTTTATTGGCATTAATGTAGTATATGTGCAAATAGTTTTGCTATTTTTTTTATTTATTTATCAGGGACAATCTACATTAACTCTAATGTAATGTAAATGTGCCAATTTGAGCCAACTTAAAAATCTTATTTTCAACTGTTGAGTATGTTAAGTTACAGTTAAAATATATATATATACAGTAAGACAAACAGCAAACATATAACACAGCAGCACAACAGCACAGAAAGCAAGCATGCTGGATTGAGTATATAGACAAGGCATCTAAAAGTGCATACAAAGCATAAAAATTAATATTACTTGTGATTATAGAATATGATTTTCTTTTTGGTAACTGGAAAGCACTCACAACAGTATCAGCCTCACTTGCTCACATTTTATCTTTATTTGTTCCTTTTTTCATTTCTTTTCTTTCACATGAAACAGAGAAGAAATGCAACGACACAGCATATGCCTGCAATAATGGAAACTGTGTCAATGAGACGCTTCTTTGTGACCATAAGGACGACTGTGGCGACGGCTCCGACGAGCTGAACTGCTTTGTTAACGAGTGCCTGAACAGCAAACTGAGTGGCTGCTCTCAGCTCTGTGAAGACCTTAAAATAGGCTTCAAAGTAAGTCAACACCTTGAAATTTTGACTCGAGTTCTCTAGTGATGGATGTGTAAAATAAGCAGCGTGCACCCTCGCTTTACCTGCTCCGTACTTTGCCTCCTCACAGTGCAGATGCAACACTGGCTTCCGTCTGAAGGATGATGGGAAGACGTGTGTCGACATAGATGAGTGCACAACCACCTATCCCTGCACGCAGCGTTGCATTAATACACACGGCAGCTTCCACTGTCTGTGTGTGGAGGGTTTCCAGCTTAGCCCTGACAACCCCACCATATGCAAATCCACCTCTGGTAAGAAACATGACAGATTAATAACAGTCAGGCAAGTGTTTAAAGTAAATCCACGATGCAGTAATACTTCATGCTGTCTCTCTTCATGCAGATGAGGAACCCTTCTTGATCTTTGCCAACCGCTACTACCTGCGGAAGCTCAACTTGGATGGCTCCAATTACACGCTGCTCAAACAGGTGAGACCTGCAGATACAGTATGATACTGTATGTCCCTTTGAAGTGCTTTGAAATCCTGCAAACCATCCTCTAGGGGTTTATCGCCAGCCCAGACTGATGCAGCTTCTGTTATTTGACAGGGTTTGAACAATGCTGTGGCTCTGGACTTCGACTATCGTCAGCAGATGATTTATTGGACAGATGTGACCACCCAGGGCAGCATGATCCGACGCATGCACATCAATGGCAGTGATGTTCAGGTCAGTGTGTCTGCATCTTATCTAAGGAAGAAACGGGACAGTGAAAAGTGCTGATAATACCTGTTTGGCAGTCCCTCTTCAACACAACATTTCCATTTAAAATGATTAATTAATCCCTATTTGTTTGCATGTATATGCAGTTAAAACCCAGGAAAAATAAGTAAATCCTTCATTGCAAGTTGCAGATTCACAAAGTGTATACTGCTTGCTCATTTGTCAGGTTCTTCATCGCACATCACTCAGCAACCCAGACGGTCTGGCAGTGGACTGGGTGGGAGGAAACCTGTACTGGTGTGATAAGGGACGGGACACTATCGAGGTGTCAAAGCTGAATGGAGCGTACCGAACAGTTCTGGTCAACAGCGGCCTGAGGGAGCCACGTGCTGTGGCTGTGGATGTACGCTATGGGTAAGAGTGACATGACACAACTTTTGAAGAAGTGGGTTGAACAGGGAACAGGAGAACTTTTTTTTTTTTTTGGAGTGGAAGAAGTTTGTTACACTTCCAGATGGATGCAGTTTACCAACATCATTGAATGCAAATTTAAACTGCCTTGTTTTATTTACATAAATCTATAATAGACTAACTTTTCTGACTGACTTTTTTCTTGTTATGTTGCAATATCTTTGAAACTCATTACTATTACTAATTAGACAACCCCAAGACCTGACAGCGAAAATTTTCTTCTAAATTTTGACTTCCTATGGTCTGTCCCTGGTCTGATGTGTCAATCGCAATAATCCTAATACGGCACTCCCCTGACAGGTATTTGTACTGGTCAGACTGGGGAGACAACCCTCACATTGGGAGGATTGGGATGGATGGCACCAACAGAAGTGTCATCGTGGAGGACAAGATCACTTGGCCCAATGGCCTGACACTGGACTTTATTAATGACCGCATCTACTGGGCTGACGCCAGGGAAGACTACATCGCATTTGCCAGCCTGGACGGAACCAAAAGACACACAGGTAACTATCCGACAAACACTTGGGAGTATGTTTGTGCACTTTTCCAGTTGTTGCTACCAACTCATGTGTCTTTATGCCTGTACCCCTGTAGTTCTGACTCAGGATATCCCCCACATCTTTGCGATGACTCTGTTTGAGGAGTACATTTACTGGACAGACTGGGAGACCAAGTCTATCAACAGAGCTCATAAGACCCTGGGAGTCAACAAGACCATGCTGATCAGCACCTTACACAGACCGATGGATGTCCACATTTACCACCCATACCGCCAGCCTGAGGGTATGACGTGTTTTAAATCCTCAAGTACGTCCTGATTTCTGTCTGATCTGCCCTTAATTCTCCCTTTTTTCTTTCTCTTCAGTGGCTGAACACCCATGCCAGACCAACAACGGAGGCTGCAGTAACCTGTGTCTGCTCTCACCTGGAGGGGGCTACAAATGTGCCTGCCCCACTAACTTTTATCTCGCAGCCGATGGCAGACAATGCTTGTCCAACTGCACTGCGAGTCAGGTGTGCTGTCTCGAGATTATCGTTTTTGACATTTTCCTGCTTCAAAACATCATCAGCTCTAAAAAGAAGCCATTCTCTTTTCTGTCCCTTTAGTTTGTTTGCAAAAATGACAAGTGCATTCCGTTCTGGTGGAAGTGTGACACTGAGGATGACTGTGGGGACCGGTCAGATGAACCTGCAGACTGCCGTGAGTGATGAGTCCAGCCTGACTATAATCGTCATAATATACTATTACTGTTGCACTATATTGTTTTGGTCCTTCTGGTAAATAATGTGATGTGTTCGGTCACTTTAGCTGAGTTCAAGTGCAGACCAGGCCAGTTCCAATGTGGCACAGGCATTTGTACCAACCCAGCCTACATCTGTGATGGAGACAATGATTGTCAAGATAACTCTGATGAGGCCAATTGCGGTACAGACTCCTACACATACTTTTGGAAGGTTTTATATTTTTATGTATTTCTACCTGCACTAATCTAAACCCTTTGTCACCTACTGTTTGTCTTCTGTATCCAGACATCCATGTGTGCCTGCCCAGTCAGTTTAAATGTAGCCACCCCAGTCGCTGCATCCCTGGCATCTTCCGTTGCAATGGACAAGACAACTGTGGAGAGGGAGAGGATGAGAAAGACTGTCGTGAGTCTTACTGCCATGTCCTTGTAGTTCCCTTAGGCACTATTTTCCATTTTTGCCCCACTAGTGACAGTACTGATCATCTGTTCATTATCTAAAAAGCCCTTTGGTCCATATGCAAAGGTCCTACAAAGATACTAAGATATCTAATGGCTGCATTGCCATTAAATTTGTTGTGCATATTCATGGTACCCAGAGGATGAACTGTACAAATTGTAGTGACCTCTTAACTTTTCCTCTGTGGCCCTCCTTAGGCCACAGTTTCCACTTACCATATATCAAAATCTAATGAGCAGATTTCTATGGAAATTGCTGAACACTTTCAGACTCCTCAGAGGATCTCTGTCCATTTGACCTTTCCTTTAGCAGTAACCTCAGGCCAAATTATGTTGCATAATGTAATTGCCATGACATTTGCTGAGGGACATTTGCTGCACATTCATCCTCCACAGAGGGAGATTAGATGAACTGTTCTGTCGAGCCATCCTGAGGTCAAAATTTACATATGAGCCCCTCTAGCTGCAAGGGTCTGATGAATCACAAAATCATCAGTTCTATGCACCCACATTTTGGAGTGGCCCTTAGGGCCCACTCACTGTGAATTTCAGTGTTTTCATCCATTGCTTCAATGCAAAGTGATCAGGTAGCAATTCTTCCATATTTATTGTCTTTGAGTAAGGTGGTCTAATCTATTTGTCTCTTGTGCAGCGGAGGTGACGTGTGCCCCCAACCAGTTCCAGTGTACCATCACCAAGCGCTGTATCCCACGGGTGTGGGTGTGTGACAGGGACAATGACTGTGTGGATGGATCTGATGAGCCTGCCAACTGCAGTAAGACACAATTTACTATTACTGTATCAGACAACACCTCTACTTAAGAAAGGAGAAGAAATAAGTCTCCTCTGCAGCATGAACAGGGTTCTTTAATCAACCCTGACTGATAATATTGATGAGAGACTGTTGATATCAGTAATGAATAAAAAATAAATCTAGAAAATACTACCTGGGCTTTGGGGTATAGAGGTAGAAACTTCAGATTATACAGCCACACAGCCTGACTGCAGGGGTGTGTTGATATACACTCAATGCATCATTATTTGACTGATGATTATTGAGTTGGAGTTGATTGAAAACTGAAACAGGCACATTTCAGAGCATTAATAATAACGCTATCATCTATTTATTATCTATCAATTGGTATGTCTCATCCATTAAATCTTCTCGGTTGCAGCTCAAATGACGTGCGGCGTGGATGAGTTCCGCTGTAAGGACTCGGGCCGCTGCATCCCGGCACGCTGGAAATGTGATGGAGAGGATGACTGTGGAGACGCTTCCGATGAACCCAAGGAGGAGTGTGGTAAGGAGAAAGTGTTAAGTTAGTGACAGAGAAGTTATTTGGTGGGAAACGGGACCAAAGCCATGCTTGTACTTATTATGTCTGTTCGGTTCTCAGATGAGCGCACATGCGAGCCATACCAGTTCCGCTGTAAGAACAACCGCTGTGTGCCTGGCCGCTGGCAGTGTGACTATGACAATGACTGCGGGGACAACTCTGATGAAGACAAGTGTGGTATGTTCCTTCTGTTTTTCTTACTTTAGTGAGGGACATTTTTCGCTTAGACAGTCTGTATTAAAACCACTATTTATATTATTGAATGAGCTCTATTGTAAGCAGACGTTCAGATGCAGCAGGTTCCAGCGGTAAGCAATGTATCACCTTTTCACTATGTGTTTCTGTTATATTTACTCAACTACACGCATGGTTGAGACTTTGATTTCTTTTTTACATTAATTAGTTCTGTGGCCATTTGCACATCTCACATCATCTCATGTCTATTTTGCATTTCACACTGGCCTGTTGCTGTGAGCCAGAGGTAGGTGTTTTCGCAGTTTCAGCTCAACCATCCACAACCTCTCAGCTACCCAGTCCTTCATGTGCCCCAGGCTTGTCTTTTGCTTTGTGAGCCTTTTCCGTGCTTTTCAATCCCACTAGCTCCTGTAGCTCCTCCGCTACATACCGTACAGTACCTTGTGTCATCCCAACCTCTGTGCCCCATGATATGAATTATTTTATTCACGTACGTCTGGCTCTCAACAGAGCACTCTGTGTTCTTTTTGCAGTCTGCTCTATTCCCACTTTCTCTTCTCTTTTCCTGCTTCTCCTTACTCCTTGCCTCTGCTCTCCCTTCCTCCTTGATTATCCTCTCTCACCCTACTAAGCTGTCTTCTCTTTGTCCTCAGTGCCTCGTCAGTGTTCTGAGAGCGAGTTTGCCTGCACAAATGGCCGTTGCATTGCCGGACGCTGGAAGTGTGACGGGGACCACGATTGTGCCGATGGTTCGGATGAGGTATCACTCCAACCATTTCCTTCCCAATTAACTTATCAATTTGAATTTTGACATAGTGGGGGCACTAATGAAAAGAATTCTTTGTTTTGATCCAGAATGGCTGTGATGTGAAGTGTGACAGTGATCAGTTCCAGTGCAAAAATGGCCACTGCATCCCCATCCGCTGGCGCTGTGATGCTGATGCTGATTGTATGGATGGCAGCGATGAGGAGAAATGTGACGCTGGCGGTAAGGAACACACATTTTATTTTCTACTGAATGCTTAGCCCAACATATAACACTGAAGATGAGAATGCAGACAGCAACTGGACCTTTTAGTTCTTTCCTTCGTGTTTTAGTGGGTAGACACTGCCCCCTGGATGAGTTCCAGTGCAACAACACACTCTGTAAACCCCTGGGCTGGAAGTGTGACGGTGAGGACGACTGTGGAGACAACTCTGATGAGAACCCAGAAGAGTGTGGTAAGAATTACTGCACTTCACATGTCGACAGTATTTCTGAGCCATTTGATAGCCTGCTTGCAGTTTTCTCTCTTCCTTAAAACTTCTCTCCTTCTGTCCCTTAGTTAAATTCCAGTGTCCACCCACAAGACAGTTCCGCTGTCATAATGACCGTGTGTGTCTGCCGGTATCAAAACGCTGTGATGGCGTCAACAACTGTGGGGACAACAGCGATGAGGTCAACTGCTGTGAGTTTGCTTAATCTCTTTGAAATTGTTAAATAGACTGACGGAGAGAAAAAAGTCATACTGTACAGTCACATTGACAACACAAAAACGCATTTTTATTTAAATTGCAATTAGATGTAACTCTCAATCATGGCTCAGGATGACTTCTGCACATGATAATCAGGTTAATAACTTCTCTGTGACTCCTCCAAAAGTGCCTCATACCACACCAACATGTCAAAAGGAGGAGTTCCAGTGCTCCAATGGCCGTTGCATCAACTCTGTCCTGCGCTGCAATTTCTTCAACGACTGTGAGGACTATGGTTCTGACGAAATCAACTGCAATAAGAAAGGTGCGTTGTGTCAGAGTGTAGCTGTCATGACAGTGTCCATGCTGCCTGGTTATCAGCATTAATGCATGCTCCCTGTTTCTTTCCTTGCAGACACTGCACTGAATGAGTGCCGCAACAACGGGACCGCGTGTGGAGATGGAGATGAAGCTCACTGTGTGGTGAATGGCACAAACTCTTTCTGCTCCTGTAAACCCGGCTTCAAGTCCAGCAGACGCAACACATGTGAAGGTACACCTCTCTCTCTCTCTGCCCTGGATACATTTTGTTATGTTATGGCTACAGTCTGATCCAGGCCTTGAAACTATGTGTAACTTGTATCATGTCATGGCTTGTTGACAGATAAGAACGAGTGTAAGGAGTTCGGAGTGTGTTCCCACATCTGCAACAACACTAAGGGCTCCTACAAGTGCAGCTGCCACAAATACTTCACCAGAATTAATGACACCTGCAAGGCTGATAGTGAGTACTTCTTCTATAAGTGACACTGTGTACACTGGATTTTGTTTACCTGCTTTCATTTTTTCACATCGCTGCTCTACTGCAGTGACGTTTGTACTTTTCCTGGCCTGACATAATTTCCTCTGCATCTCCAGCTCAGAGACAAGTGCTCTACATCGCTGATGACAATGAGATCCGCAGCTTGGACCCTGTCATGCCAAACTGGCGCTATGAGCAGATCTTCCAGGGTGATGCCAACGTGCGCATTGATGCCATGGACCTGCATGTCAAGACGAACCGCATTTACTGGACAAACTGGCACACTGGGCGCATTTCTTTCTATGATTTGCCTTCTTCCTCCTCCTCCCCCAATAGCAACCGTAACCGTCGCCAAAGCGAGTCCAGGGTCAACAACCTGGAGGCAAGTGTGCATATGTTTGCTTTTTTATGTTTATGATGTAAAATATAGACAAGATATGTACTGTAAAGTACATGTGTCCAATCTTTGAGGTTCTTACTGCATTTTCTCTGTCTCCTGTGTTCAGATCCCTGATCTGAAGATGCCCCGGGGCATTGCTGTGGACTGGGTGGCAGGAAACTTGTACTGGACTGACTCTGGTAGAGATGTTATCGAGGTGGCCCAGATAAGCGGAGGACGCCACCGCAAAACCCTCATCTCCGGCATGATCGATGAGCCTTATGCCATTGTAGTCGACCCCCCAAGAGGGTGAGCAGGTCTTGGGGAGACTAGGGGTGCACTGAAACAGTCAATTCAATTTTATTTATTTATTTTGCCCAATACCACAAATCATAAATTTGCCTCAGGGGGCATCACAATCTGTACAAAATGCATCATCCTCTATCCTTTATAACTAGATTGATAACATATATGAAGAATATGATTGCAAGAATGCATACAAGAGATTTGATTGTAATAACAGCAGTGAACATTCAATTTCATTCATTAGGAAAATGTACTGGGCAGACTGGGGGAACCACCCCAAGATTGAAACTGCTGCCATGGACGGGACCATGAGAGAGACACTGGTAGAAGAAAACATCCAGTGGCCAACTGGTAAAACACACACACGAACACTTCTCAATCATCTGTTCTATACTTAAGTCTTTAATCTAACAAAAAATACCACCCTCTGTTTGTATAGGTCTGGCAGTGGACTACTTCAACCAGCGTCTGTACTGGGCCGATGCTAAACTCTCTTTGATCGGCAGTGTGAGGCTGAATGGCAGTGATGCAGTCGTGGCAGTAAACAGCATTAAGAACAGTTGAGTGGCACTTATTTGCACTTCATCCACACTGACGATCAGTCTTTATTAGTCAGCGGCAATTTAATTGAGGCAGACAATGCAAGAATGTGTATTTTAGCACATATACTGTCTGTAAAGCTTCTAAACTTTCTGTTTCTACACAGAACTCCATCACCCCTTCAGTATCGATATCTTTGAAGACTACATCTACGGCGTCACCTACATCAACAACTACGTCTTCCGAGTGAATAAGTTCGGCAAAGGCCCCATTGAGAACCTAACAACTGGAATGAACCACGCCACAGATATAGTGTTGTACCACCGCTACAAGCAACCTGAAAGTGAGAACAAAAGACAAAGCTCTCATCGTACCATTGCATCTTTCTATTTGAAACAGCAGCAATTATCAGAAAAATAAAGACCATGAGATAGAGTAGTTATTTTTCACCATTGTTAATACCATTATTCTTTCTGCCTCTGTCAGTGACTAATCCCTGCGATAGAAAGAAATGTGAATGGCTGTGTCTGCTGAGCCCCAGTGGACCAGTCTGCATGTGTCCCAATGGACGCACACTGGACAACGGCACATGTGTGGAGCTGCCCACTCCCACACTGTCTCCTATCTGTGAGTAAACAGACACACACTCACACATGAAGAACATACACACAGGCATCTATATTATTCTGTATGGCTGAAAAACTCCATCATCTACAGCTCCTCCCAGTGGTCCCTGCACGATCCAGTGTATGAACGGTGGCAGCTGCTTCCTGAACGCTCACAAGCAGCCCAAGTGTCGCTGCCAGCCGAATTATGGAGGAGATCGATGCGAGATTGACCAGTGCAGAGACTACTGCAAGAATGGAGGAACATGTACAGCTTCCCCTACAGGTAAGAAAGGGACATTGCAAATTGTTTCTGGCATTTTGTTTTATTGTTCTTTTGCTAGTACAGTAGATGATAATATTGTCGTTAAATACAATGTTAATGACACTATGTCGGCTAAATACAGCTTTGAGTAACAACTAAATGTTTCTGTTGTCCCAGTATTTAGTAGCAAGACACATTTTTCCTCTTTTTATCATCCTTGTTTAGCCTTTCATCTATTTATGCCTTCATGTATGTCTGTCCTTCCACAGGCTCTCCTACCTGTCGATGCCCGACAGGGTTTACAGGACCAAACTGTAACCTGCACACCTGTAAGGATTACTGCAAGAGCGGAGGCAACTGTACTGTCAGCGCCGGAAACCAGCCAACCTGCAGCTGCCCTCCTGACTTCTTGGGCGACCAGTGCCAGTATAGTGAGTGTTCCCTCTATCTAACTGATAATGCAAGTTTAAAAAATTCAAATATTTCTGCTGACAAGTGAGGTACATAGCAATAAAGTCAGAATTGCCAGTTGAAGTGTGTGTACTTACATGTTTATATATATGTGTGTGTGTGTGTGTGTGTGTGTGTGTGTGTGTGTGTGTGTGTGTGTGTGTGTGTGTGTGTGTGTGTGAGTAGGAAGCTGTGAAGGCCACTGCCAGAACAAAGGTACATGTCTCCAGAGTGCCAATGGCTCTAAACAGTGCCGCTGTCTGCCCCAGTACACCGGCAGCACATGTGAGATTGACAAGTGTCACTATTGCCGTGACGGCCAATGTATCCCCAACAACAGTTTCACATCAGGGGAATTCACCTGCCGGTAAGATCGCTCACAGAGACATAATTTACTAAAGACAGGCAGACGTGCACAAACTTTCACATGCAAAGTTGAGTACTTGTGTCTGGCACATTGCAGTGCTACTCACTGTTTTTTTTCTGTCCTCAATAGCTGCACAAATGGAAGAATCCAGCCCAGCTGTTACACATGTGATACAAATGAGTACTGTGCAAATGGCCAGTGCTCCATAAACCCTGACACCCACCTGCCAGAGTGCAGGTGAGGAGCAGAGTGTTTTCATCTCATAATTGTTATCACTGAATCTGAATGTATCATTGCATAAATGCATATCTCTTTCATTTCCTCTCTTCTTGTGTGTAGATGTTCACCTGGCTGGGCAGGGCACCGCTGTGAGTCTGTGGCCACCACTGAAGGTGGCTCAAGTTCAGGCGGACGTAAGTCAGCACTTCTACAACAACATCAATTCCTTGAATTTGGTATGATTAGGTTGAGCGTGTACCATTCTTATATTTGTATGTGTTTGTGTGTAGGCACAGCTTCCATAGTGATCCCTGTACTGCTATTGTTGCTGCTATTTGTGCTGGCTGGAGGAGCGTTGGTCTGGTACAGGAGAAGGATGAGAGGGTGAGTAACAGCCTACACATTCAAAACAGAAACAGGAGATAGTTTTTTTTGCCTTCTCTCTTTCCCTCCCTCTTTCTTCCTCCTTTTTTCTTTCCTTTCTTCCATCTGCACTCTTCCTCTCCTCTCTGTAATGGCATCTCCTCTGCTCCTCAGGTCTAGCCGGCCCGGCAAAACCGGCTCCAGACGCTTGCGGTAACAGTTGCCAGGGTTAAACTTTCCCCTCCATACGCCCCTCCCATCCAAATCTGCATCTCGATGCTCTCTCTTTCTGTCTCTCCCTCACCCATGAGTCTTGGTTGCTGTGTTGCAGTGTTTGGCCCTGTGGTGAATGTCACATCATTCTCTCTGATGTCAATGGGAGCTGTAGTTTTGTTTAATTGCCCTCTTCAGAGCAGCCTCAGGGCAGATCTATTGAAAAGATGCCTTGAATAGATCTGTCTGTGTGCTGGCCAGTGCTGTAGATTTTTCATACTAACTGTTCATCATATTGTGCCATATATTGTACTGTACTGTGCCGTGGTTTGTATTGTGGTGGTGTCTCTCATAGTGAGAGATGGCAAAAAGCATTCTTCCAAGCTCAGATTGGAAAATGCAATTTGGAAAATCCAGCATTTACTGGCAGATATGTTATAGCATATTTTAGATAATCTGTTTACTTTGAATGACCATTTAAGTACAGTCTGGAAGGTTAGTCGGTACAGTAACAGCCCTGTGTCCAGGTCCACTGTGTCTAGATCTGTCTTGGGCTAAATGAATGCTGGGTTTGTGTTGGTGCCTGTGCTGTGGCTTTGTTCCCTCAGCCTGGATGGTGGTGAGAATCATGCCGTGATGCCTCTGCCCTCCCTTCGTGATGTGGCTGTGTCTCTGCTTGCACTGTTTAGCCCCCTATTAGCTTGAATAATACGCAATGGTATGACTGTGCCCGTATTTTCTTTTGTGTAGTGCCAAGGGCTTCCAGCACCAAAGGATGACCAATGGGGCCATGAATGTTGAGATTGGAAACCCTGCCTACAAGATCTACGAGGGCGAGCCTGATGACGACGCTGGGGAGCTGCTAGACGCAGACTTTACGCTGGACCCAGACAAGGTAGAGAAAATACCAGGCATGCATGTACAAACACCCATACCGTAGTGTCTTACACATTATCTAATGGATTTTTTTGACTCCTTCTAGCCCACTAACTTCACAAACCCAGTATATGCCACTCTGTACATGGGAGCTCACAACAGCCGCAACTCTCTGGCCAGCACAGATGAGAAGAAGGAGCTGCTATCACGCGGAGATGAGGAGCCCCTTGTGGACCCACTGGCATAGACTCCCCATCGGCCTGGATCACGCTATTCCAAACACACCCCTCTTTTTGCCTTTTAAAGAAAAAAGGAAACTAAAAAAAAAATCGACAAAAAGTGTGAGAGAAAATTGATAAAAAGTGTGAACACTGTATAAAATGTACAAAAATGAAGGACTACTTTTGTATGTGATTGCAGTATTATATTTTGTTCTTTTGAGATTCCTCTGGTCAAAAATGAATAACATTTTCTATGAGAGATTTTTAATTTACACTTGTCCCTTACCCTTTACCTAAATAGCCACTACCTCTGTGCAAAATGAAATGGAAACAAGAAAATCAGAAGAAAAGATGCTATCATTGGAGCAATTTTAATTTTTTATTTTTGTATGAATTGTATAGAGAAAAAAAAAACATTGTTCCATTTCACCAGTGCCAACTGTTTGTTGTTTGTGTTGACTTTGAGCGGGAAAGGCAAAACTCAAAGTTTTCTAAAATCGGTACATGTGTTGTCTTGCTGGGGTTCTCGGCAAGATTGTGTGAGACAGATTTATGATAGCACCGTTTGTGTATAGCACATGTAAAATGTCAATACCAGATGGCAACTACAGTATTTCCACATAATTTTTTCTCAGAGAACAATGTTCATGAAATGATTGTGTTGTCTTCCTTGCACAGAATTCATATTTTACGGTATAGTGTATACTGTAGGCTTTATACCGTAAGATGTAAAGCAGGTATGTTTGTTTTTATCACATTGTATGACAGTCGGAGCTTATGTGTTACTGAAGGATGACAGGAGTTTTGGTGTGTGATTGTGGAGTCGGAGAATGAGGAAGTTGGTCGTAGGTTAAACATTCCAGGCGGAGGTGTGGATGGAGATTACAGATGTTAAAGACACAGTAAGGATGGATGCCTTCATGGGTGGACAGTGGGTTGTGCATACATGCCCCCGGCCACAGCTGGCTAATAATGGAGGGGCCATAGCAGATAGACACTTTGATGGATAGTTTGATCATGTCTGCTCCATTTAGTTGTCTGCTACAGGGGTCTTCCTCGAGTTGAAGGAGAGGAAGGCTGCAATTATGGTAAAATAAGAAGAAGAAAAAGGATGGAGATGGGCCTTTTGCTTGTCTTTTATTTCTCAAGTCCATTTTTTTTTTTGTGTAAAGACCAGATAACATCCATCTGGCTTTGTGAGTAGTTTAATCTTCCTACCTTTAGAGGATCAAAGTCTGTACGTTCACAGTTTTTGTAATGACTCAGTCTTAAGTGCATTATGTTCATTTGATCCTTAGCATTTCTCTGTTCTTCTTGAGCTGTTTCTGATCTCTCACTCTCCTCTGTGCCCTGCTGCTGCTAATGCTACCATTCTGGTCGCTCTGACATGTCCTTACGCTCAGCCTCTGTCCCAAAATGCTGCTTCTGTCAGAAATGTGTCAGCCATATCTTAATGCATGTGAAAAGTAACACCGATCTTTAATGTAACTACAATAACAAGTTTTTATTTTGCTTACCTGTCAGCAAGTGTTATTTTACGCTGTTGTTGTATATGTTTTGTCTTTAATTGAGAGAGAAGTACAATCATTTTACCTAAAGAACATTTTTGCTAAATCATACATGCATTTTCAGAATTGTTTTTGATTAGTCCTTGTTTTGTTTTTTTAAATGAAAAATGACACATAGCTTTTATAGTACACGATGCATGGAGGCTCAGACTTTCTTCTGGAAAGAGAATAATGTTTAATTTTTGCTGGAGTACTTTACAAACTAAATAACAGATATTGTTATAAATAAAATTTTAAAAATTGTACAGAAAATAAGCCAATGTGTTTTGTGTTTTGTTCACAGTCTGTGCTGATAGTGAAGAATACTGCAGTGAGTCAGTTTGAGTTGGTTTAATTATTTATTAGGCAAACTTTAAATCACATCATGTGTACTGTAGGCATAAAGTAAAGTTACATGTATTTATCTATGTTGCATTCTTTCTGTTATAAGTTGTCAAATTTTCTCAATCGATTTAAAAAAAAAAAAAAAAAAAAAAAAAAAAAAAAAACATCCATCAAAGAAAATTATGCTTAATAGGTGAAGATACAGATAAAGTGTAGTACATGTTTCTTAACAATAAATTCTCAAGCTGTTTTGAGTACACCTTAAAGCAACCCTTACTCATAAAATGAGAAATGAGAAGAAACAGCAAATAATATTGTGTGAATTCCAAAACTGCTCATTTTAAATAATCTTCATTTTTTAAATTTCTTTCTATATGTAAAAGTAGACTCTCCTCAACCACTTTGTATTAAGTCTTCACTTGATGCCTTTAGCCTTCAGCTCCTCCCGGACTCTGCTCAGATAGCCAGGGTCAGGATACCCAAAACTGTGAAAACAGTGTAAGTAAATTAATACAACTGTATGGTCAATTTCAAGTCAAAATCCCTTGTAACCTATCAGTAGACTTGACACTGAAAAGGAATACATTTTAAAAAGAACCAAGAGATTTGGCTACTGTACCTCTCCGGTCCTCCTATCATTGAGGTCTTGTGATGAATGTCGTTCCAGGTCACCGTGTTGTCCATCCCAGTGGTTCTGGATGTCCCAACAGTGAAAATGAGCTTCTGATCAAACGCTTTCTTCAACAGGCGCAGCACTTCATTTCCTTCTTTGTTGTTTGGAAGATATGCTTTTCTGTTAATACCATAATAGTGCTGTCCAGGATTGGGATGCTTTTCCTGAAAAGGGAGAATGGCAGCAACAGAAAGTAGACATGATTGACAACCAAGGAATGAACATAGAAGAAATAAAATAACATACAATTGATATGATGTCTTGAAATATTTAAATTATGGCATTTACCGTCTGTTTTCCACCTGGAATATCATAGTGGATGACTATATGGCCACAGTCAGGGAATCCATCAAGAGAACAGGAACCTGACATCCATGTCATTCTTCCATCAGGCTGGTCTCCCTTCACCTTACCAAAGACATCTTTACAGAGCGGACAGATGGGTCCCATGCTTTTCTTTGACTGTGCCAGGCACTCCTCACAAAATTCATGTTTACACTTCAGCTGTTTCTTATTGGTAAATGCATCCATGCATATGGGGCACTTTTCCTCTTTATTGTCTCCTGCTGTTGCTCCCTCTTCCGTGGGTGCTCCATTCAACGCCGGTCCACTGAGGGTGAGTTGGGTGAGGTTCATGGGAGACGTGGTACTCTTCTGGTACAGATGAAGAAGGGCTCTGACAGCATGGCTCTCCATGGAAGCATTTCCTCCAGAACTTTTGTAACAAGGTTTGATGATGACTTTGCCTTGACTGATGTCTGATTCCTTAAAATCCACACCAAACTTAGTTTTGATCTTAGTTAACTGCTCATTGAAGGATGTAGTCAGCAGCTTCCAGGAGCTCTCCTCCATGGTTAGCCCGGCATTAGCGAACTGGTCTTTGATGCTCATGTCAATCTTCTGTGCTATGTCTTGAGATGCCCATGTCGGCTCTCCAACAGAAGTATTGGCATGTGTAAAGGTTTTCTGTGATGTATTTAAGGTCTTTTTGATGAGATCTTGACTTTCTCTTGGCCCACATACGATCATTTCTTCAGAGTTTAGAGTGAGCAAAAGCTTGCTCTCATTTTTCTGGATGATTTTCAGTGTGTCTCGCACCTCTTCTGGATCTATGGGCTTGAGAGGAATAACTGAGCCTTCAGATTCACCTAAGCACTTCTGGGCGAGGTTAATGAACTCAGAAAAAGCATTCAATCTTCCATCTTTCCGGTCCACTTCAAAGGTCACCTTCACCTCTGCAGAGATTTTAACTCCATTCTCTCTCTCTATACGTTTCATTTCCTCCTTGTAGATGTGGTTCACATACCAGAAATGGCTCACTGGGACATAACAAGAGCATGTCTCCTCTCCTGCTGTAGAAACTGCTGCTGAACTGCCGCAACTATCCTGCACCTGGTCCTGAAAAAAAATACAATCTATTAATTTGGTGACAAGCATCCATTTCATGTAATTCACTCCTACTGATTTGCTACACAGTACATACATCTTGTGGTGGCACTGACACAGATGAAGGAGGCAGGTCCAATGAAGCATCCTCTGGCATTTGTGTCTGATTTTTTGGTGTCAGACTAACAGACGTGATTGTGACTTTTTTTCCCTCTTTGTTGGTCAGTGTTTCCCCAACCAGTGTCTCAACCTCACGCAGGGCTTAAAAAAGGACAAACACAAAATTGATTTGACCAACAAACTGAATTGCAAAACCAATATTAATACGGAAAGGTGCCAAAATGAATTTTACTAGAGTCAATATAAATATATACTGTAGATAGGTAATCAGAGAGTTGTGAGATTTTACTGTAAGAATTAAAAAGAAAATCAAACACAGTCATACTGCACCTGGAGTAGGATTAATCCTTATCAAAGCTTTCCCATCTCCTAAGGTTTTTGCAACAGAGCAGTTTGCCGTAGCTTTTCTTTTGTTGAACCAAGACTGAAGAACTTTCTCCAGAGTGGTTTTAGTTTTCTGTGGATTATCAGACTCTAACCCCTTGAATGAGAGAGTAAGTAGAGCTTCATCTTCAGTCTTGGATGAAGGCATCAGAGCCTGAAAGAATGGTGTGAAAACCATCATTAATGGTGCCGTATTACTAAACCGGATAGCACAAAACATTAATGCAGTTTAAAAAGTCTGCTTAGAAAATGATTTTATGACAATGATTTTTTAATATCCTATTTTTAAAAAAATAATTACATGTGAGGAGACTGAGAGGTTAGCCACTTAGTCATAATTTAGTGTTGATAATAAGATAAGATCAATCCTCAGAGGGAACATTTGCAACACAAATTGACAAAAGCTCTAAGTGGACAGCAGAGGGCAACAAGTTGTGATCAAATGTTGAGCTTGTGGCTTCAGATTACATGCTTTCACTTTCACAAACACACTTTACTGAAAAACATACAAGACCTGCTGCTACTACTTCTGGATGTTCTATGTACCCACAGTATGTTTAGTTTATAATGTAATATCTTGGAAATGGAAACATTGAATTCACTCTGAACCAGTTTCAACTAGTATGTGTCATTAAACATAAGCACACAAATACCTCAGCAGGATTATCATGAGATGATGAAGGTGGCTGGGTGTTATTGTTGTCCTACAAAAACCATGAGGGAAGTAAGGATATTTCAATTAAAAAAGACAAATGTGACAATTAGGCTAATACTTCAAGATATAAACTATTTTAACAGTACTCTCTCTATTGAAGACACATGTAAACAAACTGTGAATATTTACATATTAATAAAACAATATAAATTGTTTGTAATACCACAGCTCCCTTAACAATTGTCTTTCATACTGTTCCTATCTGGCATTAGTCTGCAGACTCACCACCTCCATAGGCTCCTCTTTGTCGTTGTCAGACATTTTGACAGTCTTCTTCCTTTAACACCAGGCAAACATTTGTGACATATGAAAGCAGTGCTTACTATCAAGCTGCCAGTTCATACAACAAACACGTCTCTATTTGGCGTCTTTATATGAAACATGTATTCGGAAAAAAATACATCAAAAATGTTCTACAAGAGAAAATCTGTCGCTCGACGTCACTTTCGGTTACAGACTGCGCAAACTTTTACAGCCTTTAGCTTATCTTCATACTTTTCTAATCGTTTGGGGTTACATTTTTTAAATGGATATCTGACGTCATGTCGCACTTTACGTAAACATGCGTACATATGTAACCGTACAGTACAAACAGTGTATAAAATATAGATTTCTGCATATGTCTCACCTTCAGCTAGCTTTAAATGCTGGTCCGTCTTCCTGATAAATGAAAGTGAAACTGTTCACTCCGCAAAACGAACGACGTCATACTGGAGGCTGCACACATCAACGCAGCTGCTGACTTTTCACTATTAATGATTGAGTGTAGTCATCGATACATTGGTTTGGGGGATATTGAATCACTTTTCTCCAATTAAGCAAGAACATTTCTGACCTTTTTTGTTTTTTGAAAGAAAAAATATGATCATGGACATTTTGTTCTTAAAGAACATGTTCACAATATTCAGGTGTCCATATGAACATTGACACGTTTTTCTTGCTGTAATCATTCCTCCTCCTGTCCATACTGATCATTAAAGAAATCCCCTCATAATGCACTTACAATGTAAGGAATGGGGGACAAAATCCACAAGCCTCTTTCTGTGCAAAAGTATATTTAAAGGTGCAGTGTGTAGAATTTAGTGACTTCTAACGGAAAGGACTTCACAGAAATGGAATATAATATTCATTATGTATGTTTTAATTAGTGTATAATCACCTGAAAATAAGAATAGTTGTGTTTTCATTACCTCAGAATGAGCCCTTTATATCTACACAAGGAGCGGGTCCTCTACATAGTGACCAAACTGTAATTACAACGTCACGTGGCGCTATCGGGCCCAAAACGACTTTTTCCCATAGACTTATACTGTGAAAGAAGTGTCTGTAAATCAGCGGATACATTTTTTTGAGTGTCACAACCCCCGCTAAATGACATGTTTCACAATCAGAATTGATCCATTCAGTCCGATCACAATTCGAAAGTCTAGAACAGCTGCATGATTGAATCATTTTATCTCCATTCAAGTTAGCCGGAGGGCTAAACCGGAAGTTAGCCGTCTTGGTCAGCAGAAGTCCTCAGTGAGCACACTCTATGGGTGCACGGGGCCCAAAGAGTGTGGAGGATATTGAGTTGGTTGCAATCTGCAACCTCACCGCTAGATGCCACTAAATCCTACACACTGCAGTTTTGGAGATAATATGAGGCCTCAGCCGTCCAAATGGGTCAATCAAGTCTTTTTAATGGCAACTTCCCTCTCTTTGTTACGATTCTTCCACTGCAACTGAACAGGAAAGAACAAGATTTTTTTTTACTAAAAAGACTGTAACTGTGGAAGATATCCACTTTATTTGACTAACTTGGACAACTTAAGTATCATATTTTCTTCAGATTAACTTTTAAATACAATCTTATAATGGCTAGTATGAACAGGGGGAATGATTACAGCGAGAAAAACTTGTTTAAATGTTCATTTGGGCACCTAACTATTGTTTTAGGACAGACTTGAAAAACTGAACCTATCCTTTAAGACTTATCATTTACATGTAATGTTGCTCTGTATTATTTGCAATTAAAGTGAATGTTCTAAATTATATTAAATTTTGTACTCAATTATCAGTGGCAAGATATTTTCATGTTAAGTATACCTATATCAGTTAAAGTCAAAAATCTACACTTGAATGTGTGGCTTTTACTGTGCAGAATAATGTATGTGCAGAGTTGGCAAAAGAAGATCATTTTCACGTTCATCTGCTGACAGTGGAAACTTTCTCTGTGCTCACTTTAAATCTGAGGTTAAGGCATGTACCTACAAGCATGATTTGTGACATCACAAATATTTTGGAGCCAATTGTGGGCCAATATACAACTTACACAAGTGTGATGTGGAAACTTGCAGCCTCCAGTGTACATACAGAGAATGGACAGTGACAGTGAAGTAGGAAGCATTTTGTGTCTAGCAGTTAAACTTTAGAAAAAAGTATCTGCATTTTCAGATTCTAGATTTTTCAATGAGGGAAGAAATATCATATAATAATATATTAACATTTTAAAGATATTAAAGAGGTTATTTCACTTTTTTTGTGGAAAACCATATCAGCAGTCAAAGCAGAGTATTTGTTTTCATACATGTCTGGAGGGGACCTTTAAATATTAAATCATCCTCTGTATATCACAGCAGAATAACTGGCTCAACCAACCACTGAAAGAAGTGATACAAGTATGAACAAAAGTGCAGTACAAATGGGACAGATGTGCAAAATCTGTTTATTTTTGTTTCCATCTTTCAACAAAGTATCCGATCTGATCCATAATCTTGGCAAATATACACAAAAGCAAATAAATCATGATTTAACTGTGACATAGGTGTAACAAATACATGTATTGTAGAAAAAAAATCTTATAAAAATTACTTTTCAAAAGCAATGTCAAAAACAAACGTTAGCAAGGTGCGGTGAATTACAAAATAACTCCAATATAAGCCTGTCATACAACAGATTCAAAATACTGATATGGCAAAAGCATTTCTGAGCAATACATGAAAAACCTACAGTCTAAAATGTTACTGCACTTTACTCAGATCTTCAAACATTCTTGTAGCAACACAGAGCAAACAAAGCAACAAATGTGACTTACCTCTTTCTGAGGCTTTTCATCTTTCACCACTCAATCCTAAAACTATAATTTCTTCATTTAGTAAAGTAACCTTCATTCAACACTAACTTGCACTTTATCCTTCTCAACTTCAACCTACTTATCTTTGGTGAGCATTGATTTGTGTGTATTGCAGTCCAGTTTTATAATATATGTTAATACACAGTGCTGGGTGGACGCAGGTAAGGTGGCCGCAGTGGTATTGTATGCAGAAGTGGGAGGGAGAAGGCATCAGTGTGAGTTGCAGAGATGGCACAATGCCAAGTTGAGCGATGACTTCATCACCATTTAACAACGACATCCGCAAGCAGATTCTCTATTCGACTTCATCTGTCAGAATGAACCTGGAATAAATAGAGAGGGACAATCATTTAATGAAATCACATTAATGATGAACGATTAAAAAAGAAGTGCGCAGTTCAGTGATACTCCACCCAAAACGTCCATGGAAACTTGGATTAAACTGCAGCTTAATCCACTAATCTGCTTTCTGTACATATATTTGGAACAAACTGAGTATATGGATAGATAGTGGTGAAAGGACTGTGAGTAGTTTGAGAAGTTTCCATGTATGTTTTGATGTTTTTTCCCACATTCAAGATGACAACAGCCTCAATTTCATTGTCAGTGAGGAAACTAGGTTATTTACATGACCCTGGTTCTCTGAGTAATATGAGTGAGATGCCTCACTATGGGATGCACACCTCGCTGCAGACCTCAGAAGCATTCATCTCATTACGCCAATCCTGATTGGCTGGTGAACGTGTTCGTCCGCACCAGGTAGTGCCACCTATCTTAAATAGCTGCTGCGGACGACAGCAGTCTCATTCAAGATAAGCACCTCTTCTCACTTGCCCATGCAAGAAGGGTTGTCTGGTGAGACATCTCACTCATATTACTCAGAGAACCGGGGTTATGTAAATAACCTAAAGTTCTCTTTTATTATATTTGTTTCGATGTCTCACTATGGGATGTGGTAGCTCCCATATTGGCAATCACTGTCTGTGGAAGCCCCACAGTGGTCAGATCGAGCCACTCACAGGCCAGGCCCACAGCGCGAGGCGCTCCGGGTGTGGGTGAAACACCACCCCCCCTCCCTGCGACAGCAGATCCCTGCGCGGCGGGAGTTGCCAAGGCTGAGCACGCAGCAACCAATAAATCTCTGCTAGCCAGTGCATCGCAGCTCGACCGTAGCGCATCCATATCTGTTCCACGATCTCCGGGTGCAGAGTCCACTCCCCCTATACTGGCATGTCCCTGAACAGCAGGTCCGCACCCATGTTCAGGGCCCCCGGACCGTGCGTCGCTCTCAGGGAGAGGAGACGCTCGCTGCTCCAGAGGATCAGTTTGCGTGCCAGCGTGTGTAACTGACGGGAATGCAACCCCCCTTGACGATTGATATACGCCACTGTTGTTGTATTGTCCGTCCTCACCAAGACATGGTGACCGGCGAGAGACGGGAGGAAGTGTTTCAGAGAGAGAAACACCACTTAGAGCTCCAGAAAATTTATGTGAGACCGCTGGAGACCAGCGCTCCAATGTCCTCTCACAGACCGGCCCTTGTGTATTCCGACCCAGCCCGACAGACTCACATCTGTAGTGACCACTTTCCTGGACAGGACGGAGCCCATGGGCCTCCCCCGGGTCAGGAAAGTCAAGGCTCGCCAGTGACGCAGCGCTCTGACGCACTCCGATGTGACCAACACTCTCCGCATGCCGTGACGCACGGGATCCAGCCTGAGGGAAGCCACCCAATACTGGAAATCCCTCATGTGGAGGCGGCCACGACAGACTACGAGAATGGCAGACCATCAGCCCGAGCAATCGAAGACATAATCTGAATCGAACAGATCTGTGTGGACAAAAAAGCGCGAGGCACGTCCTGAAAGTCTTTACTCTCTCCACCGAGAGGCGAGCTGTGAAAGACACCGAGTCCAGCGATAATCCCAGAAAGATTATGCTCTGTGCCGGAGACAGCATGCTCTTCTCCGCATTTACCATGAAACCCAAGTCGGATAGGTGTCGTATGAGAGTACGAGTGTGCGTCCCGGCTTCCTGCTCCGATTGCGCTAACAGCAGCCAATTGTCCAGGTACGTGGCCAGGCGGATGTCTTGCTGCCTCAGCGGGGCTATTGCTGCTTCCATGCACCGTACAAACACCCTCGGGCTTAGAGACAAGCCGAAAGGGAGTACACAATACTCGTAACATTTCAGATCGATGGAGGTGAACCAATCCTCCTGCCGTACTAGACGCAACAGGGATGCGTGCGTGAGCATCCTGAATTTGTATTTCCTGAGATATTTGTTCAGAGCCCGTAGATCCAGGATAGGGCAAATTCCGTTCTCACTCTTTTCCGTTCGTACTCACTTTTAGCAGCAGCCTTTCACATCAATGGAGGGTGAGTGTTTGATACTAAATGATATAGTTTGGGTGGAACATCACATTAACCAAATTAAATGCAGTCTGGAGAAAGTTCAGTCTGCTTTGCTCACCATTCGGTGACACCAGAAATCAGGTCAACCTCAGCCAACTCGATCTGCACCTAAAGAACAGGAATGATATGTTAACATTTGTATAAGCAGTATTTTTGCATATACTCAGTCAGTGCACTGCAAGAGTGAATCACCGTGCTAAAGAGTGAGAGAATGTAACAGCTGAACCATATCTGTACAAGTGTGGATTTACACAGATTCTCTTAAATGTGACTGTCTTGTGGACTTCGTCACATGTGATATTCTTTGGATACTCTAATGGTCACACATGTATTTACCGCTAGCTACATAGCATTGGCTATTCCCAAAATATTATGAAGTCTATAAGTTTGTGTGAGATGCAATAAATTTCAAAAATCTGAATTTCAAGTCCCCCTGTGTGTCCCGTGCCATATGAGAGGAGCACGTGTCAGTACTGTACAGTCTCAGACTGACCTGTCCAATGACGTCACGGCTCCTGAACGAGGATGAGTTATTCTTAACGGATACACTGAGGCGTCTTAATCTCATCTCCTCCACAGACAGATCATACTCAAACCTTAAAAAATAGACAGGGATGATTAGAAGAACACAAGACAGACAAAACTGCACAGGATTATCCAGACAATACAATTACCCAGTTTGTCAATTACCTCTCATTGAAATCTGGGTTGAGGTCTCGTTTCTTCACAGCTGTCTTCCTCTTGGTGGCTTTGCTTTTGTCTGGCAGCAGCATAAGGGAGACATAGCTGTCTATGTCCTTACTTTGAGACAATAGATTTCTGTACACAGAAAAAGAAAGCATATCATATCTATAACATGTTGAAGCTTGGAAATGTTTAAAAGTTTTGGTACATTACAGCAGTATAATAATTCATTTTGTAGTGTCAATTATTTATTTTGAATGAATTGTATGTTTTGGGGCTCACAGTTAACAGTCCCTTCTTCAAAGTTTTAATCATGCATTGCATAATTTTACACAGAACCTAAATCTTAGGATGTCTACCATTCTGCTGCAGCTTTTCAATAGGCCTCCTGTAAACACTGTCCAATGGGGAACTAATTTAGGCCTTATATAATAGTGATTAACCTAATTTTCGGATGAAAAAGACAGACAGTATGAACAGAAATGTCTGTATGTTGTACAAATTTTAAGAGTCACAGACTGTGGTTTCTATTAGGTTATAACAATACATTGCATTACTCATAGAGGAAGGCCAAGCTTTGACAGTAGCAAATAGTATGAAAGTATAACATATTTGCTGTGGCTGCTCAGCCAAATGTCTTTAACATTGCAGCTAATGTTAAGATAACTAGAGGAGGTTAGTTAACCCAGTTCTCTACAGTGTGTTATGTAATAACGGCTGAGTTTGGGGAAGCACACCTGCAGGCATGGACGATGATGATGAGCTTCCTCTCCTGCGAGGCATAGGAAAGAGACAACTTCACCTGCCCATTTCCAGATCCAGAGGCACAAGGCAGAGTCCCTGCATCGATCATCTCCACCATTTTGGAATCCAGAATCTATTGAATCCAGAACAACAAGAAGATATATTATTAATTAGTTAAAATATGTTTTTAATGCTTAACAATGTATTCTTGAGTGTGTGTGAGCAGATGAGTTGGCCTTCTCACCCTGAGTTCAGCCCTCAGCAGGATCTGACTCTCAGGTGATGCTCCATCCAGATGGAACCACTGGTCCAGGACCAGCTGTGGCTCTGCGAGCAGCTCCCTGACAGAAACCACCAGAGATCCCATTGGCTGATCCCATCCACTGGACAACTACAGTGCAATACAGAGAGATTGAAAAATTCACTCTAACAATAGTGCTGATAAAAGTAAGCAAATGTAACTTGTAATCATAAATGGATGCAATACCAAACAGCAACAACACAGATCCTTCAAATAAATAAACGCCTTGCCTTCACTACAAGCATCTGGTGTTTAGGGTCACGGACCAGGAAGTAGAAAGGCTCATTCCACTCAGGACTGGTGCTACGGTCACACAGCTTTAGAGATATGATGACAAGATATGATGAGTTATTACAATAATAATTTATTCATCATAGTACAGAACATCATGCTTCAGAAGTCTCACATTGGTTTTGTAGCTTGTTTCACCCAGAACAAGCTCAGCTCCTGCTTTGGGTTCCTTTCCACTCTTCTTCAACTGTTGAGGAAGAGAGAACCATTCAAGATGTATCATATGAGGAATAATTGTTGTAATGACTGCACAGTAGATACATAAACTGCAGGTGACTTACAGGCAATGAATGTGCTCTCTCCACATAGACAAAGAGCAGAGCAGCAGAGGAAACAGCCTTGTTCTGATAAGACTGGAGAGATTGAAGCTGCAGTACCTGAGACATGAAGTGCAGCCAGTTAGGCCTGATGATTATTTTGCAATGTGTATCATGTGCCCTTCGTGTTGGAATGTGACTCAACAGTATTATCTAAGAGGCTGCTTTGTTAGGCACTTTTCAATAGTCTATATTTAAAGAATGTTTGAATAAACAGAATGAGGCTAAAGCTACAAGGGGATAATGCTGTAAACATGGGTAAGTACCAACCTGGTCAAGTCTGACTGAATGAGACACTGTAGGAACCCATTCCAGTATCAAGTGAACTCGCCCAGACTTCACGTCTTTCAGAGTGTACCACTGCAACAGAGTCAGTGTCAGTTAAATAATCAAGGTGATGCCGCCTTTTTTACAGAACAGATTGTAGAAATCACATGACATAACTTTGGACTGTTGTTCAAGTTAATGACTAACCTGATCTGTGTACTGGGATCTGATGACCTCATTTAGCTTAATACTGAATCTGAAAACATAAAAACAGACAAACGTTTAACAACAACAACATGACTTTAAGTTCATATGAGGTAGTTCAGTTTTGTCATTCCATCAGAAATCAATTTACAGGTATTCAAAAATGTCCTTCATCTAGACATTTGATAAAAAACAGAAAATTTAGTGTCAGAAATTTAGCTGGTTGTCTTGTGAACCAATTTAGCTGTTCATGATCTCAAATTAGTGATTTGTTTGCTCGATCAGAGAGAATATCAGCAACTCAAAGTCAAATATTGTGTTTAACTAAAATCTGTGCAATATAGAAAACATTATCTGTTTATTTTTATGTCTTGGTGCGTTTCTATACAAAATGATGTTAAGTCACAGGTGTATCTCCTAGAAGTCTTACCATGAAGATCAATGTACACTTTTTATCTTGAGCACTAATTTAAGTTAATGATTAAACAACAAAAGGCATATGTGACACTTACCTGCCTAAGAAGTCATCAGAATCTAAATCCTTATCGAATGCTTCAAACTGGATCTCCTGGTTGCTGTGCTCATTCAAAACCACCTGTTAAAAACAAAACAAAACAAAACCCATGTCTGAAATAAAGACAACACTGTAGATGCAGTGAAATCTGACAATACACAGTATTTAAACCAAAGGTTCTTCATACTTCAGACATTTCATTTTGTGGGTAGGCAATTAATGAATTCCCAAAAAAGTCGAGGCACACTGTTTTGTCACACTAAAGTTAAAAAGCCTTAATTATAGTGTGTTCTTTCAATAAATAACCTTCTGTTGTTTACCTCATACATCTCATTCCATGTTGGGTTGAGATTCTCCTTGATTACATGACTCTTGAATGTAGTCCCCCCAATGTTGATCTTGACATAAGGGTCACTCTTGCCCTTCACCATGCCTCCCATCAGGTTATCCTTGGCAACCAGATTCTGGGCACCCAGTAGGTGAATCCTCAGCACCCCCTACAGGATGAAGAATGTAAATGTTATAAAACATACAGGAAGTCTTTGAGCACAAAGCCTCTGTGACTTTGTAAAGTGAAGGTACTGTATGCCATATTTTTTTTCCCAGGATGACAAAGTCACAACCCGCCCTACTCTGCCTCTGACTGGCTAGTACATGTTGCCTTCGTTGGTTGGGTTGGTTAGATTTAGGCATGAGGAGTGAGGTTGGTTAGGGTTATGGTAAGAATATCAGGGTAAGCCAATCAGAGGCAGACTACTGTATAAGTTTCAGAGAGTCCCAGATCATTAGGTTTATGTGCCCTGCACAAAACAGCTAAAATCAGCATGAATACTACAGGAAAACTGCATTTTCACTAATGTAATCTTTTTTTTTCTAGGCCACTTGGGTGTTTATCTAAAAAGTTCACCAGACCTGAATAAATAGAACTTTGAATAGACCTGGATGACTACTAGTGCCAAAATCTGATATTTTACAGCCTTTAGGAACACATCATACAACAACAATGGATTAAAATGAACTTTCATTAGATAATGAATACCTTTCCTTGTCTAATCTAAATTTGGTTTATGAGAACCTTTGTTTTTTTCATTTTTAGCACAGGTTCCTCCTTCAAACCACACTTCTGTACATTGTATAAATGATACAATGGTTGGCACGTGTTCATTTTTATTTTAAGAAGTCCATCCTGAAATCCTTGTTTTGATTCTAGCTAGCATGGCACAGCTCACTAGCTCACAGGCACCTATGCAGAAGTTCAGTGGACAACAGACAAGATCAACCAAAACCACAGAGGAAGATGACATCACCCCAGCAGTGGGTAATATAATATTTAAAAACAAGAGGAAGTGACACATTCACAGCCTTTGGAAAAAAAGCATGAGGGGTTATTCAGAAAGCCCACATGATAGGCCAAGACTCAGCAGCATGAATTCATTTAAAAGTTCCCTAACTCATGACTGGCGATGGAAGGAATCAATAATGACTTTGACTTGCACTCTGCTAAGCATGGCATTAACCAAACCCACCTCTGTGCCAAAGTGCAGGGTGGGGCTGGTGTGCGGTGGAAGAACTTCACCAGCTTCAGGCTTCAAGGTTTCAGCAGGAAGACCGGTCACTGTGGCATGGGCAAGGTTGTCTACACCAGTACTATACCCATGCACACACACACACACACACACACACAAACACACACACACACGCACATGCACAAAACAATACAGAAATTTAAATATGTTTAGGTTTCTTTGTGATGGCCACCACAAAAGCAAGCTCAAACTCTGAGGGAATATATACATGTATCTAAATGAATGAATAATATTTAATCATCATTCTGTAATTTCTTTTCTTACAATTTATGGATTTTTAAAGTTTTTTTTGCTGCAATGTAGAGCTCACCCCTTTGTTTGGATTCGCTGTGGTTCAAAATCCCCTGTGACTGCTGTGTCTGGCTGTGGGGGATGCTCTCCTGAATCTGTTGGCTCCTCCACCAGCTGAGCAAAATTAAATTAAGGTTATGAAGTTAAAAATAGACAGTTAAAACTTAATACCAACGGACTATTATGTGCCATGACTCACTGTAGCGGCAGGGACTATATCAGGTGCGGTTTGAATGGCAGCTGGTTCGGTGTGAATGGACTCTGGTTCGGTGTAAATGGCAGCTGGTTCGGCAGGAGTATCCCTTTCTGTGGTGGCCACAGTGTCTGCTTCTGCTGCTTCGAAGTGTTTCAGCTGGCTGGATACTGCAACAGACCTGACAATATACACTGCTGTAAGAAAACACTGCTGTCTGCCTCCTGACAGGAATTAACAAGAGAGAGTGCTATATTTTTTAGTTTGACTTGACTGTATAGCATCCTCCTGTTCCTGTGTTCAATGGAAGGCACTTTCTTTATATTTAAATAGCACTAAGTTGTATGTTTTTAATGTTTTTTAATGATACCAGTGTACAATCTGTGCAGCTATGATGTGTGTTGGAGCCATTTTTGTATTGTGTTCATTAGTATGTGTGTGTATATGAAGTAGTATAAGTTCACTTGTGGTAATCCTCTTTTTGCACAGTAGGTGGTATGTGAAATATGGGGAAAGTGCAAATAGGTGAAGCAATTATCACAGAGCAGGTGTGTTGTTTACCGAGAAAAGGCGCACAATTTTTTTTACCATCAGGTGTAATTTGTTTGTTTGCATGCAAGTTATTAATTGATATAAAGTGCATGTGGATTTCCGTCTACACCTTGGATGGACCCAATGGTGTACAAATAATTACACTTGAGTATGGCTACAAAGGCAACATGTCAATTAGGCAAGTACCAGTGTAAAAGTCCCTCAGTGGCTTGTAGGTTTTTTGTTTTTCTCGAGTCAAGTCACTATAATGTGCATTATCAAATCAGGCACAAAACACTCACTCAACAGATGGCTGATCAGAGCTTTGTTCCTCCTCACTAACTGCTTTAAATGTCTGTTCACGGGTGGTGACCGTCTTCTCTTTCTTTGAACCAGTTACAGAAGGCTGTGGGGCTTCAGTCATCCTTGAGCTCAGGATCTGTCAACAATAAATATCCAGTTGTTTATTCTGTGTCTCAGAGACAATGTTAATAATCCCATGTATGGTAATGTGTGTGTTTCTCCCACCTTGAGTTCAGCCCTGAGTAGGATCTCACTTTCAGGTAAGGCTCCATCCAGAGGCATCCACTGGTCCAGGACCAGCTGTGGTTCTGACAGCAGCTCTCTCACAGGAACCACCACAGATCCCATCGGCTGGTCCCATGCACTGGACAACTGTGTTTAGGAACAGATTTACAATGTCAGTTAGAGATTGAGATGTCTCTGACAATGGCTGCAGGCTTTAGATACTACTTATTAGTATTGTGAGACACACAGTGCATTCACCTTCACTATGAGCATCTCCTCAGCGGGGTCGCGAACCAAGAAGTAGAAGGCCTCATTCCACTGAGGTGATCTAGAGCGATCACACACCTTCAGATAGAAGTAAAAAAGGACAGATCCTTAAACCAGGCAGGAAACAACAATAATATATTGTATGTTCATCGCACTTTGATAAAGTTGTCTATTCTTCAATAGTTGAGTTTCAACTAGTATTTAAAATTATGTTAATAATGAAAATAATAACTAATTTCAGGCCTAATCTCGAATATAGAGAGTGTGTGTTTGTTTTGTGTCATACCTTGGTTTTGTAGGTTGTGTTACCAAAAACTAGCTCTGCCCCAGCCTTTGGCTCCTTTCCACTTTTCTTAAACTGATGACAGGAAGACAAATAACACATTACATTTTGGGAATAATTGGCACTTACTGTCTGTTATTAAGGCAACAATAGGTTGAGATCCAATTTCCCTTTCTTTTAAAAACAAAAACAAAGCATTCCTAACTCACATTCAGAGTCCTCTTTTACTTCAGTCTAGTGATTACTTACAAGAACATCTTAAGAACTAGACGTAGTTTTCCACTTCATGGCTGTAGAAGATCTCTTTATGAACCTATGCTTTCCAAACTTTTGTCTATATAATTCAGCACACTAATTATGGTGTTTTTCAGTGTACAAAATTACAAGGGACTCACAGGCAATGAGTGTGCTCTGTCCACATAAACAAAGAGGAGGGCTGCAGAGGGGACGGCCTTGTTTTGGTAAGACTGAAGAGACTGCAGCTGCATCACCTGCAGCAGAGTATCAAATGAAAACAACATTACAGTGACTCATCACTGATGTGGAAAGTGCATCAAGAGAAAAGGGGATCATATTCAGAATAGTACCAATGTGGCAGAAATAGGCAACGGAAATGATGAAGATTAAAAAAACATATACAAATAATAAAAATGCACTTACTTGGTCCAGTGTGTCGTTATGAGACACTGTTGGGACCCACTCCAGTATCAGACGAAGACGACCAGACTTCACATCATTCAGGGTATACCACTGAAACAGAGGTGTACACTTACTGAATCATAGCCTATGATTACATCAGGACAATACATAAGATACAGTAAGCATGCATACTCACCTGGTCTGTGTACTGGGAATGGATAATGTCTGCCACACTGACTTTGTATCTATTCACAGAAAAGAAGATTATTGACATTTTAGACAATAACACAAGTTAAATGCACAAACTGTGAAACTGAAGCCCCATACCTAAGTTGCACTAAAACACAAACTCTATATTATTTATAGTGTCAATTGCTATAAGAAGTTTGTTTACATCGGGCATGCAAGTTAACACATGACATAGGATACTATATGTTCAACTGTGATCTGCTGATAAAAATACAAAATGCAGATTTTTTTATATCCATAAATCAAACTCTTCAAATATACAGCATATGTTAATTTACTTCCAATTTATCTTCATGGTTAAATAACTAAACTTTGGGTCTGTAAACATGCTGACACACAGAATAACATGCTGAGGCAATAAAGACTTAGATATTTCAGGAGCTTCCCAGTCTTTGTTGGACAACTAACAAACTTGCCCTTACCTGCCCAGGAAGTCATCCTTGTCCATGTCTTTATCAAACAGCTCTACTTGCACCTCCTGTCCTGACTGAGGCCTCAGCACCACCTAGGGCACCACAAAAAAACCCACCAACAGTTAAATATATTAAAATGAGGTAGTTAACGTGAAGTATTATCTTTTTCATCTCTATTTAAAATGATACTTAAATTGTACAGCCCTTCCAACACACCTGATACATCTCATTCCAGACTGGGTTGAGATTGTCCTTGACCACATTACTCTTAAATGAGACCTCTCCAACATTGATCTTGGCATAGGGGTCACTCTTGCCCTTCACCATACCGCCCATCAGGTTATCTTTGGCAACCAGATTCTGAGCCTCCAACAGGATGATTCTCAGCAGCCCCTACAGGCAGGGAAAAGGAGATTTCATGCTTAAAAACAGAAAAATGCAGTATCTCAATTTGATTATTTAACCCTATTTTTTTAAATCAAATGTGATAGTATCATGCCTTGTTGCTGTACTGTATATGCTACTTTAGATCAATAATTTGCTATATTACCTCACTGGCAAAACTGATGTCTGGGGAAGTATGAGGAGGCTGTGCTACGGCAGGGCTTGGTGATTCTTCCACCGTTTCTTCAATCACATCAGCTGCCATTTCCTGTACATCAGCATCTTCATGCAAAGTCACTGGAGAGGCAATAGTCTCCACAGGAAGAGTGTCCACTGAACTTGACCTGAACACAGCAGTGATAAAGGAATTTAAACAGACATAGGAGAAAAGGAAGGTAAGGCTAGACTTTTTTGGATTAACTGTCTTACCTCAGCATCGGGTCTGCCTCATGTTGTTTCCGATCAGGGAAAGTGTCTGATGCTGATGTGACCATAGCCTTTTCAGGGGCACCAGGACATTTGCTAGGGATCAGCATCTGCAGTTGGGTCGATATTATGTTGTTTTACTTCATTATTATTCTGTTTTACTTTGTTAACCAGCATTGCAACAACATGATTGTAAATATTAATATCAGCAGAACAAATACAAAAGAACTGCCTATGAAGCCTCATGTCAATGTGTTACTGGAACAGTGATAAGAAAGACACACAGATACAAAAATTGAAACACAGAGGGAAAAAAACAAAGCGATATTGCACCTAATTACCCAGAAAAAAACATACTGTGTATACTGTATACTGACAAAGAATAAAACACATAGAGATGTTACAGTTTGTTGCACAGAGCATAAGATATACAGATAAAGAGAAATGTATACGATGTATAGAATGTATAAGTAAGAGTGTACACTGAAAGAGGGACATCTGGGGAAATAGATAAATAAATGGAGAATAAGAAAGGATACAGATTGGATTTTTAGAAAAAACATACAGAAAAAATGATTAAATTAACAGGCAGATGGTTCTCCCACCTTGAGTTCAGCCCTCAGAAGAACCTGACTCTCAGGTGAGGCTCCATCCAGATGGAACCACTGGTCCAGGGCCAGCTCTGGTTCAGAGAGCAGCTCTCTGATAGGAATCACCAGGGAACCAATGGGCAAGGTCCAGCTATGGGATACCTGGAGAAACATAATGCAGTGTGTTATATACACCACACTCTTCCATCTGTATGACAGGATACTCTTTCTTTCCACTTTGAGTGTGTAGTGAAGCCAGCTTACCTTAACAACAAGAATATCCTCTCTAGGGTCACGAACCAGGAAGCAGAATGCCTCATTCCACTGAGGTGATGTGGTACGATCACACACCTTCAGAAGAGATGCAAAAGTCAGTCACAGATATCATGTTACTCTTCCAGTGTTTCAATTAATGCTACACTATCTTAACATATAGTAAAATCAATACTAAACTGAATGAGGTTTGGTCTTACTGTAGTTTTTCGGGACATGTCCCCAAGAGTGATCTCTGCTCCCACTTTTGGCTCTTTTCCACTCTTCTTCACCTGTAGAGAGACAGGAAAAGCAATAAAGCAATAATAAAAGACATACTGTATGTATTGTCTCCTTCAGATTATCCCTACATCACCCTTCACAGCATAAAAACACTCACTGGTAAGCTATCTGCCTGTTCGATATAGACAAACAGTAGGCCTGCTGAGGGAACCGCCTTGTTCTGGTAGGACTGTCTGGAGTAGAACTGAAGAACCTGACATAGGAAAGAAACAGTGAGTATTGATCAATCTTATCAACAAGGGTCCTTTCATTCCTAACTTATTTGGAAATACTGACCTGGTCCAATCTGTCTGACACTGAGGATGTTGGAACCCATTCCAGTACCAGGTGAATTCGACCAGACTTCACATCATTGAGAGTGTACCACTGAGAAATAAACGGCACACACAGCGAACCATTTTAATGCGGGAACTACTGAGTGTGGGCCAAACAAGGGAAACACCAACACACATCAGAGAAAATCATTTTAAAGATGGTGTTTTGTGACACCTACACATGCATCAATGAGTTAACCTTACGCATCCCACCTGATCAGTGTGCTTGGAATCAATGATGTCCTTAAGATTGATCTTCAGCCTGTATGTTGGTATATGTGCGATTAGAATATATCCTTAATTATGCTAATTATCTTGTTTGAGAATATAGAACTATATATACAGTATATATTTACCTGCCCATGAAATCATCCTTCATGTCCATGTCTTTATCAAACACCTCCACATGCAGGTCCTGACCATGCAGCTGGGTTAGAATCACCTGAGGGATGAATAAAGTTGCAAATTTCAGAGGACTCTCTCAAAAATACAAATATTTTTATTCATTTCACAACAATCATCATAATGTTGAATGAAAACTGGGTTCTTTCAATAAATAGCCTTCTGTTATTTACCTCATACAGCTCATTCCAGGTGGGGTTAAGATTACTCTTGATAACCTGACTTGTGAATGTTTCACCCCCGATGTTGATCTTGACATAAGGGTCACTCTTGCCTTTCACCATGCCCCCCATGAGGTTGTCTTTGGGAACAAGATTCTGCCCTTCCAATAGGTGGATTCTGAGCAGTCCCTGTAAAAATACACAACTTAGAATAAGTATGTGCAAATAAACTTAAAAAGATACTACAGCTTTAAGTCATAGTAATGACTGCATTGTCCTCCATTACCTCTGTGGCAAAGCTAGGATGAGCGGAAGTCTGTTGGGGCAGCTGTTTGGACCGTCCAGACTCCAGATCAGATGACACATCCGCTGAAATGTGTTCCTCATCTAACCACAAGACCTATGTTACAATGGAAAAGGTTGACAGAAGGAAGCAATATAAAATGTGACCAAAAGTGTTGAACTTGGCTCATTTAATTTTAGTCAAGACACCATTATACATCAGAAAAGGTCAGATAAAAATCAAATTTTAGATTATATAATTAATAACCTCCGATAATGGGCAGGTTTTTTTTCCCACTGTGTATTTATTTCTCATTAATTGGTCTAATGCAGTGCAGTGTTAGTGAATGGGTCTGGTTGCCATTTACCCTGAGTACTGCGTTGATATAGATGCGACTGGCCGTTCCAGAGTTTTCCAGCTGGAACCACTGGTCCAGAGAAAGGTTAGAATTGGACAGTAGACGGGACAATGGGATAGTCAGACTGCCCAATGTCTGCACACGGTCGGCGTCTTTCACCTGGTTAATTTAACATGAAGGAAAGGCCAAAGTTAAAAGAGAGCAATCACAACAAGTTTGGCTATCAGCATGACAAACACAACGTGAAGTGCAGAGAAGCTAATCATATGAATTGTCACCTGAATGTCTATGTCCTGTTTGCGTGGATCCTGGATAAAGAAGGTAAACGCTTCTTCCCACTCTGGACTGGTGGTTGTGTAACAAGTCTAAAGGCGAGAATAAACGGAAATGGTAATTAAATTAGAAGTGTCAGCTATAAGTAGAAATAAATGGAACACAATCAACAGTATTTTAATCATTTCTCTCATTTTTATACCTTGCTCTCTCTAGTGATGTCCTGCACAGACAACTGCACCATTGGATTGGGCTCTTTATTTCCCTTCTTCATCTAAAAGTTGTGAACAAATAAGGACATACAGTAAGATATGTGAACATTCTGTAACCAAGAACAGAGCAATAGGCTTATCTGCAGTTCTGACAACATGTGGTTGATGTGTATAATAGTGTGTAACCTACCATAGCAACAGCACAAATAAAGGAAAGGAAGCAACGTCCTGCACGGCATAATCAGGAAGTATAAATCAGCTTTGACTGAAACCGCAATGACTGAGTTTCATTCCAAAGATTTACACTGCTGTTCCCTCGTGTGTATGATCTAACAGCAGAAATGTGTGTTTAACAGCCTTGGATAAAGTTAGCCACGCTGCCATGGAGCAAACAGGGTTAGAGGCCGAGGCAACAACTTTGTGGAATGTCAGACAGATGGCAGTTGCAACTCTGCCTCAGTTTAACCATACAGAGGAAGAAGCTCTGAGCTGAGCATGAACATGAGAGGGTAGAGAGGGTAGAGATATCTGACTCACAGGAAGAGCCTCAGCCTTGTCCAGATACACGACCAAAATGGCTGAAGAAGGTGGATCAGAATTCTTGCTAGTCACACTCTCATTCCTCTTTAGGATCTGAAATGGAGGAGTGTAAACAGATTTTTTGTTTCTCACAGTGATTGTTCTGCAGAAAAATAAAACGTGCTGGAGGATACAATAAAGTGAGTCAAACCTGCTCTAGTTGATCGGTGCCAGGCAGCAAGGCCAACCACTCCAGTCTGAGATGAACCCGTCCTGTCTGAGTGTCTTTCAAAGTGAACCACTGAGAAGACAGCCATAGACATGCATTTACAATCCAAAGGTTAAAGAAATCATTTTACAAATTATGACTATGCTGATTGTTACTCACATTATCCACAGCTATGGATTTCTTCACAATGCCCAAATCCAGTTTGGTTCTATATGAAAGAGGAATGAAAGACTGACTGAATAAAAAGCACACAAAAGCAAATGTACTCATGAAAATAATAAAACATAAAAAAGCAGATTCTGTATCAGTACAAGGTTAATGGTCAAAAAGGCAGTGTACTATTTCCCACTAGGAGGCCATGAGAGTTGACAGATGAAAGGTGACAATGTGAGATTCAACATAGGCACACATACAAAGAGACATGAACTATGCATATGTACCTGCCCAGGAAATCATCCTGGTCTGTGTCTTTGTCATATACCTCCACCTCCAATTCCTGACCAGGCACTTCATGGACTATAACCTGATGTACCAGACACACACAAGAACATGTATACTGACAGAGCGATTTGTATGGAAGCTGACTGTGGCCTCATGTGACCATGAATGAAAATGAACATTCTCAGTCTAATCCCTAAAATACAGAACAGAGTGAAATGACACTGTATATGATTGAGTCTTTCAACACCTGTACATGCAGAGTAATGATGATACAAATATCAAACTTCTCATAAAGCCCTCCATTCTACTCACCTCATATATCTCTCCCCACTTGGGCGAGTGTGTGTTGTCAATGTGTTTGGAGGTGAAGGTCTGAGGACCCACCCTCAGTATGGCATAGGGGTCAGACAAGCCAGCCATAACACCTTTCACATAGTTGTCCTTTGCTGCTAGATTCTGTGCCTCCACAAGGTGGATGCGTACCACACCCTGAGAACGATAATATACTGGTGTTTACTCAGACACAAAACAATATCATAATTTCTATTTGCAGGTGCATGCTCAGGCTTTACCCTGGGCAAAGGACAGCGAAGTTGAGCCACATGCAGGCCTTGAACCAGGGGGACAACCAGACGGTTGGGCAACACCAAGAAAGAGGCAATGGCATCCATAATCATGCTGTCAGACATGACACTGAGACAAAGGAGAAAGCAGTATTTCAGTGATGTATCATTTACTATTCGCTTCTCACAGTAATAAAATTCTCACAGTGATAAAAACTTTGTGAGGTTATGTTTTTATTAGGCTATAGAGTTCCTTGATGTGCAAGCCGAAATGAGATTATTTCAGCATGACTCACTTCAGTCCAGGGATATCCAACAAATTAGTCAGTCCAGTCCAGTTGATATCTAGTTTCTTGGAAAAGATAAGACAGACAGAAGAATGTACTGAATGTATCAAATCAGTCACAATTGATGAGAAATCAATAGCATGAAAAGGATACAAGACTACAACTAAGACACATAATAGTCACAGGAATGGGGGTTGAAAGGCAACAATTAAAGGACAAATAGAGGTGAATGTATATTGATGAACCTACAGGCCTCTGGATGAAAAACATAGTGACCGCACCCACTATGGGCACATCTCCGATCAGAGGCTCCAGAATCACCCGCATCATCCCATGTAGCTAAAGACAGAGAAACAGAGAGGATGACTGTGAAAACCACTGATAAATGCTTACAGAAAGGCAGATTGGTGTGTGTTTCAGTTAACCCTCAGATATCTTCAGACAGGCGTCTTTGTATTGAGTATTTCATGCTGCACTGTAACTTGACTCCATAATGCTTTTAGCTCAACAAGAATGTGCACCTGTATTCCTTTGACTCCGGCTTTGCAGAAGTATCTCTTCACCTCAACGTTGATCTCTACATTGCCGACATAGCTAAGGAGAAAAAAGAAAAATGTCACCAACAATAATGCCTTCGGAAATCTGTAATACAGATGTGACTCACAATGAGTAATATTCACCTGATATACAGATCTAGCAGGACTTGTCCCTTGTCATTCTCTGTGTGTGCCTTGATCCCTACAACCTTCATGGCCTGGAGTGAACAGAAAGCACGTTTGTTTGCACAGTATATATGACATGGATCATTTGTGTGAATCTTTTATGACAGCATGATATTATAGTTAAGCTATCAAAGGCATCACCTTGTCTCCCATGTCCACTTTGGTGAAGCTGAGGGTCTGGAGGTGGGAGCTTGAGGCTCGGATAGATGGAGCGATGGTTTCCACCAGCAGCTTCTCAAGGTACTGGCCAACAAAGGGCCACACCTGCTGCAGCACCTAGGCCAGCCAGCAAGTACATGCTTTTATTAGTAAGACATAAATACATAACATACAATGTACATTCCTGCGATTTGTCACCTGAGACTATTGCTTTGAATAAACATTGTCGTTTTAGCTCTGTAAATTCTTACAAAACTATCTGTCAGATGCCTTGGATCCCAGAAAGCAGTAAGTGAAGAATGACAGAGACAGCTGTAGCCAGTTGAGTCTCCTCAGCTGTTAGTCTTCTTATTTGGATCCTTACATATGACGCAGGGAATCCTGTGCTCTACATGTGTCAGTGTTTCACTTTTTTACAGAATATTAATATTGCTCTACGAACATGTTAAGTTTTCATTCCTACGGGGAAAGAATTAAAAGCAGAGGCAGTGTTTGCTTGTGTGACTATGAAAAAAAAACCCAGAGTTGGTTACAGTCTGGCATAAGTAGAGAATGAGTCATCAACCGTCTGCCCCTGTGGAGGATGAAGCCAGAGCAACAATCTGAATCTCCTGATCTCCCCTTCGGTAACTCATCACAAACCACTACTTTGTTTGCTCAGATCTCGTGGTTGTGTTAGCATGATTGCTTTTATTACTGTTTTTCTATATTAGTGGCTCTAGTTTCTCTGGGCAACAAGAGCAAAGGGGCGGGGGGTGGTGGGGGGAGACAATAGCTGCAGTTTTATTTAGTTTGGGGGACTGGGCAGCTCCTCCCCCTTCCTGTGAGTTAGCCTGCAATGAAATGGAAATGTTGAGAGGGTTGCCTGGCACACGGCCTGCTCTCTGCAGTACAGACAGAGTGGCTACACTAATGGGGGTGTGGCCTTTTCTGGAACATGGCAGGAACAGCAGCAGTGCTACCATTTATCAGCTAGCACCAGCTATTAGCGTAGCATACACTACTAAGTGTCAATCAGCACAACAGCTGAGCCATTGAATAGACAGAGTGTGTGCTCATTGTGGGCTTAATAAAGGAGGAATAAATAGCGTCTTTGTGTAAAGTCATGAAGTGAAGCAGGAAAGCAGTTATATGTTACCTTATTCAGCCATTCAACCTTCTCGACATCTGGAAAGTTTATCTGTTGGAAAGAAAAACAATGAGAGTAGCAAACACACAACAGGATAGGGAAATTATTTAGCCACAGCTTATGCAAGTCTGAAAATGTCATCAATAACACCGCAAACACCCGCCCAGTGCTTTCTGCACCTGGTGTTAGACAGACTGTAGATTTCCAAATAAACCGATTAAGAGATTGCTTTGAAAGACGTGGCTGTCTATTGCAGGGTTTAACTTTGCATTCAGGGCCACATGTGAGGACAATTAAGCAACACAAATGCAAGCCATATTTCATAGGGTTAACCACTCTCAGGGAAAACTTACACGTGTAATTTTTTGTGTGTGTGCTGGAGAGCATATCTAACATGCAAATGCCCCTTTTTGAATACTTCAAGAGTATGCAAGCTGTCTGGTTACATAAGAAATCCCTAAAATTCACTTACTGAAAAAAGTATCCACAGGAAACTCATTTGGGTGTGGCTAGATGTTCTGAGTCAAAACAGACCCATGTGGTTACAAAATCTCCATTTTGGGTACAAGTACTCTCAAGATGCATGAACTGCAAATCACTACTTCCTACTTATTTTACAGCCACCTTTAATTAAAATTGTGAAAAGGATTAGTGAGATATAGTATTGTTGTAGTTGCTGCAATGAACTCAGGATTTCCCCATAATGTTTCTATACTCTGAAGTACAAAACATAAACAGCTAATTCTGCGACTGTCTTGAAAAGGTTGGGAAACAATTAGTGTATATAAAATAAATGGACTTCTGCACACCTAACTGAATGTTTTAATTAGGACTTAATCACATTTTTTAAAGAAACACGACACCGACCTATAGTAAAGCTTAAGGGGAATTATTTACTGGAAAACTTTCTCTAAACCAGACCTTAAATTAAAGGTTTTATGAGGACAGATTATAGAAATGTCCCATCCTCTAGCCAACATCATTAAGGGTAAGATAATTACTGCTCAGGTATGCCGTAAGGTTATTGTAGGTCACAGTCTGTTCAGGAAGGAGAGTACTGGCAGTGAAAGTGTTTGATGACAGATAATACACCCTTGGCATCTGAAAGATCCTTTCTTACCCATGCAGGGAGATCTCGCTTGATTTTGGACACTTTCCTGGAGGTGTACTCCTCCTCGTTGCTGAGCAGTTGTATGGCTGACTTCAGGCGTGCCTCCTTGGCTTCTCGGGCATGTTTCCATCCCGTGTAGACCATCATGCCAAACACCAAGAGGCTGGTACTGACACGGTAGTAGCCGGCCAGGTAAACGGGGAGCAAGGCGCCCAGACATTTCCCAAACGTCCAGAGCACCGCGACTGCACTTATCCCCTTAGGTGTGGGAGCTTCAGGCTCTGAGTCGCTCCGGGCTATCTTCTTGGTGTCGGCTGTGCTCGGACTGTCGGCGCTCTTCGGTTCACTCGACTCCGATTTGTCACTTTGCATAGTGGTATCTTCTGAAGCCATGACTTAACAAAAAATAAAACTACTAATAATACTAACTAAATAGGAAAAAACTCAGGGTTTAGTCTGCTCGGTTACTCTAACATTGGTTTCATTTCACACATCGACTAGCTACCGTCGGAACAAACGTAATAACCGTTACCTCTATACGCTGCTGGTATTCACCTCGCTTTAACGTCTTCTTTCAAAATGCATCTTAAATACATAAAACCTTGCTTGATGTCGTTGCATGTGAAAAGCGTTAGTGAATAGATATGAGAAGTGACCGACTGCAAGTTATGTTCTTCACAAAGTCCCGTTATCTGGATGAAAACACGCCCACTGGAGCAAAAAAATATGCATCTTTGACTCTTTCAGTGCTGCGTCATTCACTTTGTTGTAATCACCGTTATTACTGCAGCACAACGTTATCGACAACCGAGATTTTCCACTACCTAAACCGTATTATGCAAATTGTCTTTTAAATCGTTACTTTACCTGTCTGGTGGAGCATTTTTGCTGAATTTGAAGGGGAAAAAGTTAGTTGTACAGCTATGCAGTCACTTGCTTCGTGTCAAATAAGCCATTAATACCTCTGTTCTTACAACACTTTCTGCTGCTTCAGTTTTTTTTTTAAACAGCAGACAGAGCATTCTCCTCAGTCCCTAAATCTGGTATGAGCGCACAAGCCCGGGCCGAAATGAGCAAGCAACAACAAATGTAACATTTGTTTAAAGGGCAACACGGATGATAATTTGGCTACTGATGAAGCAGACATGTTCAAGTTTACTCAATATGACTCCACCCAAAACTCAAGCTATAGCATGTTGACAAGAGTATTTGCCAGTTAAAACTGTACCTCTCTCTCTCGCCATGATGTATTTATTTTACCTGAGTGAACTGGGAATATAACAGTAAAAGGCAGCTGTAAACAAACTGACAGATGACACAAATTCATTGTTGAGTGGTTGTAATTCACTCTGAAATGTGCAAAGTACCAAAGTTAATTTACACCAAAGCAAACAACAAAAATATAAACATAAACAGCTTCCAAAGTCTTCATGTCCCCACGAGGACGGCAAAACAGTCTTGCAGAAATGCTTCAAACACTATGGATGACTTCACATATTTTCAGTTTGTTGTCATTTCTGGTGGCTATGTTTCAAAAGATCACTTTGGTTCACAGACCTTTGCCAAAATTCACAGGCCAGTCAGTCTGCAGGGGGAAAAATGTTTTTGTAATGTTACCACAGAGCAGACAGTGAAAGAAGTCATCTGAACAGAGAAGTCTTTATCCTGCCCTCTGGTAGGGAAGCACAGGTTTCATCTTCATGTTGTCACTGTTCTGTAGTTGAGTACCATGCACATAAAAGGAGACCATCTATGTTAAAAAAACAAAACAAAACATTGAGGATGCTACAGTTTGTCTTATTGGTACTACAGTCCTGACAATTAATCACTTAATGAGGCAGAGTGGTGATCCTCATGCTCTGACTCGCAATGGGGTACGACACCATGGGGGTGGTGGCATGACTCATGGTGATGCCAGGCAAAGGCTGCGTCATGGACACTGCCACTGGTGCCACAGATACGGCAACTGGTGCCATAGAAACAGGTGGCGGCATCCCTTGAGCAATCGTCTGTGCGAGGGCAGCTGAGAGGGGGGTGATCTCAGGGTTGAGGTGGGGCGGAGGGGCTGTTGGTGGGGCAGCATTACTCGGGGGTGCTGCAGGGGCACCAGTGGGAGCTACCAGGTCCTGCTGGGTGACAGGTCGAGGCTGCAGTCCAGCGCTGCTCAGGGTGGTGTGAGTCTGGGCGATGCTGTGATTGTAGGAACTGACTGCACCCACGGGGGGCGCCAGAGTCTGCTCAGAGGGGGCAGGAGTGGAGGACAGCGTCATCACCTTGGCCTGGCTTCGGAACTGGGCGTTCTGTTCCAGGAGAACCTCATTTGTGGCAATGAGATTTGAAACCTAATAGACATACATAAGACATGGAGAAGAAAAAATGCAATGAGGTCCAATAAGGTAAACTGCCAGAAACTATTCTAGCCAAATGATACTTTTGAAATAACATAAAATACATTTTTACTGACAGACATCATTTCTCAGTATTAAGTATGTCCACCAACTGCTTTCATCCAAGTTTTTGCTCTGTTATTGACTGTATGTGTTTTTGCAGAATGTGATTATTTCACTATTCTTTCACTCTTCCCACTGGCTTATAATGTTAGACTTTTCACCTCTTTTTTTTAAATGTTGAAAAACATGTTCAGTGGAGTTTAAGTCACGTGACTGAAAGCAAAATCTTTCAAAGGCAGCTGCTCTGTGAACTTAAAACAGGTTTGACATGTCTCTACATGTTTAGGGTTTTGCTTCTCCAAAATAAATCCTTCAGGCAATTTAGAGTCAGAAGGAATAACATGCTTATGAAAAATAAAGCAATGCTTTTCTTTGGTCAGTGTGTAGTTGATCCTGTCAGCAACTCCAGAGAAGGCAAATATCACCGAACCTCCACCATTTCAGTGATGTTTGAATATTTAATGAAAATATTTTTTGTCTCACAAAGATTTTTGCTTGATATGTTGATCTTCAGATGTTGTGGTCAATTCAAAGAAACTTAAAATTTACTTTTGATTTGGTTGTGAAATATACTAAGGTTCTAGTGAAGTCCTCCATTCCTAGCATTAGTAGCACCAGCAGCATGTGAAAGCACCAACAATACTGTGAACAAAAAAGGTACATTTAACATTATGCAATGCAATACAAACAGCCCCATCCAATAAAATACTACTACTGTTGAGCTAATCTCATTACATATTAAAAGCAAACATGCCTTAATAGTAATGTATATACTTTCATTCAAGGATTGCTCAGGGATCTAAAAATTTTGTGTTAGTTCAGAGTATTTTTTTTCGATCTCTTATTCTAACCTGTTTCTTCAACTCTTCCACCCTCTTCCTCAGCAGGGAGTTTTCTTCCTCCAGGAACCTGTATTCCAGAGGACGAGGCGGAAAGGTGGCCTGGACTCCCAGCTCATAGTGCCCACCTGCACTCCCGTCTGCCAGTCGGAGCCCCTCCAGCCGCCGCCTCTTCAGCTGTAGAGCAGTGTGGTCCATAGTGGCCTCCAGGGACCCGGCATCAAACAGCCCACTCTCAAGCAAAGGGTCATAAACAGAGCATGAGGTCCTGTCATAACGTCGTTGTCCCGAAGAACCTATGGACAGACAACCAGCCATCCCTCCTCCACCTACTCCCCCAACTCCTGAGATACCAGGATCCCTGCAACCACCCAAGCTGGGGCAGCCCATCCCCATCATATTACTTCCACCTCCACCCCCCACAAGTCCTGGCATTCCTCCACAGGTACCTCCTCCTACACCACCTATCCCTCCCACTGCATTCACCATTCCACTGGCACTTGGCCCTATAACACCACCCACTCCAACCCTGGAAGGCTCATACTCGTAGTCTTTTTTGACATGGCGAAATTTACACTTATTCCCCCTCTGGCACTCTCCCTTTAGGAAGTCTCTGCAGATAGGGACCTCCCCTCGGCTATGGGGGAGATCCATGGGGGACAGACCAAGTCGTGCTGCAACTTTCCCTCTTAGTCTGAGGGGTAGCTCGCCTGTTTTCTTGTAATAGTCCTCATCCTCTTTAGATCCATGGACAAATCGGCAGTTGGAGCGCATGCACTCTTTATTCTGATGGTCATGACAGAAGATGAATTCATTCTTCTGCACGCCCAAGTCCGGGACCTCATTAAAGTCTGGGTGTCTAAAGCGGCAGCGCTTCCCTCTCTTACACACATTGCGTATGAAGTCCCTGCAGACACCGTCCAATGCCAGTCCTGCACCTTGCCCACCACCTCCACCATTCCCACAGCTGTTGCCGTTTCCGAGCGCCCCTCCTCCCCCCATGCCCCCAGAACCAGAGACGTTGCCCCCAACACCTCCTCCCGGACCCCCTCTGCCCTCTGCAGAGCACCCTGCCAAACCAGACCCAGCTCCTCCTTCCTCACTCAGACTACCACCACTTCCACCACCACCTGACAAGTAGGAACCGTCCCGGTCAGGCATGGCGCTCGGCCCAGCTCAAGGAGAAAATAGCACTCATGGGTATGAACGGGGCTGACGTGACCTGGTAAACATTCACATATAGAGGAAAGGAAGTCATGAATGTTTTTTCCTTGAGATAGTGTTAGCTCCTGTTCAAAGATCTGCAAGAAAAAATAAAAAAAGCAAAATTTAAATATTAGTAACTGAAGAACAGAAGATGTGAAAGATGCCAAGGAAGAATGTGTGGTCCAACTGGAGAAGACTAAGGCTAAAATATTAACACATGACAATAACTGGTTAAGATTAAGTAGGGCTGTCACTTTTTTCAAAAGTCAAGTTTGAACAAATTAGAACCAACAGTATATGCTGTAATGTGTCAGAGATACAATTTGCAGTTATATAGTCATAAGCACTAAATGGCCAGCAATGTCCATCCGTCAGAGGTCAGAGAGAGCACCTTACTGTACAGTAGAGTCTTTTCCTGTGTGGTGTCATACAACAACATTATGTGTTGAGATTGCTATATGGAGGATGCAAAATGACTTAAGTATAAATAAATAAATGCAGAAATAAATAATTAAATACATTAATAAATGAAAAAATAAATACATTTTGGTAATGAAAAAGGTAATTTCAATACATTTCTATAAATAATCTTTTATTTAGGGTGTTTCTGTTTTTCTACATTTCTTTCTTTACTTATGCATTTCTACATTTATTTGTTTCTGTATTTCTGTGTCTGTATGTAAAGGTATGAGATCCTCACTTTGTGCAGAATTGGTTATAGATGTGTAATTGTTTCAGCTCTGCTACTCCTGCCTTGGCTTGACAGCTGTGATTGACAGCCACCCTCAAACCTCTGTCAGATGTGCCAGACAAGTCGAGTAAATGCAACAGTTTCTGAAGGAAGACACTAATATATGTCTTCATCTGTGATTCTCTACCAGCATTTTTAAACCGACGCAGAGCTGCTGTTGAAAGTTATTACAGATATTTAGGGGCCTTCTTTGCGTTTTGTTCGGTAAGTTAGTCACTGTTGTGGCTAACTCCTGTTAGCTAGCTAGCTAACCTTAGCAACAGTTATTTGTTTATAAATTAAATTTTGAGTTGGCATGACCATAGTCAATAAGTATTCAACCTACAAAATCATATTTTAATGAAAATATTAAGCCATACTGTTTTCAAAAAAGCTTTTTAATTAACATACAGTAAAAGGACACACATTCCACAGGCTGCTGTGTGAAATCTTAGCTACCCAGATATTTTGTCACAGAGGCGATCAGAAGTGGATATGTGAGTTCAGATGATTTTTTCACCTGCATGATGGGCTCATTTTATGAGAACCACAAAGCTAAGGCAAACCTCCTTTGGCATTATTTGCTCTGTCACAACGTAGCAGTTATTACTATAGTCTGGTCTCAGAACACTCACAGACAGTAGCTACAGGCTTTTAGGGACAAAAATAGGCTGCTCTCCAGCTGTCTGTGCAGAGCTGAGCAGCACTGAACCTCAGACAACAGCATCACATTTGACTTTCCTCCAGACATTTAGTATGGATTAACTAAATAAAAGTGGGAAGAAATCAAAACTACTTGTAGTTTTTATCTGGTGAGTCAAATTCAAGCACCCCCACTATGTGTTATTTATTTCAACTCTTACACTCTAACTGATAGTGCAGTTGATTTAAACTTACATTTATCTAAAGGGCAAACTGTTTTGTCTAGTGATACACTGTAGCCTATGTGAAGGACAATAATTTTCCGAACTTTAGTTTATTGTTAAATGACATTTATAATCATACAGAACAAAGGGCAAAAGTTAGTTATCTTTTGTATTTCATATACTTACATTGAGCTCAAACTGATCTTTATACATTTAATTCACTAATGATTGTGTTTTCTTTACAGAAGCAGCCTGTCCCACGGCCACTGTACACTGCAGAAAATGAATGCTTTTTTAAGAAGCTACTGATGGCTGATTGCTAAATAAAACAAGGATTAACTACCACTAAATCAAAGTTAACTTGAGCTTGTTGTTTCTTTAAATTCATGAAACTTTCCCAGGCTACTGCATTACTCTGAAAGTGTTATTACTTTAATGTAACAATGGTTACAACTGTAGCTACCTAGATACTGGCTGGTTTTGGCTGGTTTTCCTCTACACCGCAGCTCCTGGGTTCACTTGGCTCTTGGCTGGTGGTGGCTGTCAGTCAAGTTGTCAAGTTGGGGGGATGTATCCCACGAGCTGTCATCCTGCTCCCCCAACTCTTTTTTTTTTTTTTTTTAACAGCTTTATTGAGACAAGTATACAGCAACAGCTCCTTGTGTTACCAGGGGAGCAAAAGGCTTATTTTGGCTTCACTTTGTATAGCGGTGGGAAGTGGAGACGCGTCATCCAATTATATAAGGTCTATGCATGTAGTTAATAGACGGTTAGCATAGGTATATAAATTTAGGTCATATAAATTTGATAGGAATCGTTTGCTTTTGATCAGTTCACCTGACCAACCTGCTTTAGACTGAGGTTAGGACCACCCACCCAATTAACATAAGTCCCTTTTATACAGAGATCCTGCAATATTACTGTAAAGAAGACCTGCCATTACGCTGGCTTTGCTTTTCTACACTGAACCAAACAAAGCTGGCATATTGCCACACCCATTTTAGAATTACAGAAATAAAGAACTGAATGATTAAATAAATAAAGAAATGTAGAAATAAATAAATAAATAAATGCAGGAATAGTCTAAATAAAAGTTGATGCATGGAAATGTTGAAATAAATTCAAGACATTAATTTAACTATGTCCTTTTTCATTCGGAAAATATATTTATTTATTTATTTGTGTATTTAATTACTTCTTTCTGTATTTATTTATTTGTACCTTAGTCAATTTTTGTCCTCCATATCGCGGTGTATAAGCAGACAGTTTGGTGCCTCCGCTGCCTCACTTGTATGATAAGATAGCTGGTAAAGGCTGCTGCGTTTTACAAAGTTTGCTGATAATTTTTGCCATCTAAGTTACAGTGAAGCCCCCAAAATACTTCCACACACTGCTTCTCAGATGCTTTCGTTGTCGTGATCGGCACGGATTTGCTTACTAGTGTCCTTCTCCGTTTTTATTTATTAGCTTTGTTTACTGATAGTTCAAAGAGTAAAAGGTCAAACTGAGGAGTGAATTTTAAGGATGGTGCATACGGAAATCTACTTCAAACAGTCTGTAACACTTATAGACTGTACATTTTTACTTCGAACAGGTCATTGTAGTTTGGGTATTTAATTTTTCCCCGAATAAAAAGTGACAGCCCTAATATTAAAGTAAGTTAGCACTAGTGTTGTTGTTCTCGCTGGAGTATGAGTAGCACTCAGTGCTTTGAAACAATATCAAACAATAATCATTTGATTCATACTATACGGAACTGTTGCTGTTAAATAAAGCTTCCATATTCTCGGATAAGTAAGTTAAGCCTAAAATGGTGCTACGAGCTCGACGTGCTAGCTGACTAAATGCTAATGTTGTCTTACCAGATAGCGACCAGGACCAGGACCCAGAGAACCACTGAGCGACTCACGCTGCAGAAAATCCAAGCTCTGACACGCAGAAATCTGTACAGATATGTTTGCTAACAGCAAATAACCACGCTTGTGTTATTATTCTTGGCAATTCATCAAGGCCACGGTGCTGTTTACCACATTTCTTGATGCATCTTTGACTAACGAAGAAGACAACATTAGTTCTTATTCTTCTTCTACTTTCCGGCAGACTAAGCACAGTTTAGTGCATTGCTGCCTCTCACTGGTGTAGTAACGTCATTGCAACTTTTGCCCTCTTAGACCTACAGTGGATGGCGAATTAAAGGAAAAACCTGTACAGGTCTGAATGCTTGACCCCTACAGTGAGGGGATCTGGTGACTCTGTTATGCTGTGGGGGCATTTTGCTGACACTGTTTGAGTCCGCTTGTCCCCTTAGAGGGAAGGGTCACTGCAAATCAATACAAAGTTGTTCTGAGTGATCACCTTTATCCTATGATGAAACATTTCTATTCTGATGGGAGTGGTCTCTTCCACGATGACAATGACCCCATCCATAGGGCACGAGGGGTCACTGAATGGTTCAATGAGTATGAAAATGATGTGAATCATATGCTATGACCTTCACAGTCACCAGATCTCAACCCAATTGAGCAACTATGGGAGATTTTGGAACAGCGTGTTAGACAGCGCTCTCCACCACCATCATCCAAACATCAAATGAGTGAATATCTTTTGGAAGAATGGTGTTCATCTCTCCAGAAGAGTTCAGAGATGTAGAATCAATGCCAAGGCACATTGAAACTGTTCTGGCAGAACCTTACTAAGACACTTAATGTTAGTGTTTCCTTTAATTTGTCACCCATCTGTATCTTGCAATATAGATCTATGGTTTTGAGGAAGTGTACTACTTCCCTAGCGCTCTTTTTTGAGACACCCCGTCACCCAGCAGTGCTCTAAGGAAAAAAATTTCAATTCCCAGTTTGCCTAGTTCCACGAATAAAACACTCCTTTACCCAGAATAGAGCGGGCAATGTACTAAGACATGTTGTACAGACTCCAGGATTCCACAGTATTCACATTTGTCATCTCTGTGCTTGCCCACCAGCATCAAGCCACTTGCTATTTACACAGTGTCCCAGCCTTAACCTTGTAAATTTGATCTCATATTTCCAAGGCATGTTCAGTCTATTGCTAGGTTTAACTGATGGTTGGTTTGTTGTATAGCTTTCTCCCACTGCTGTCTGCATCCCACTCTTGGTGCCACTGATGATGATGATGATGTTGATGATGATGATGATGATGATGATGATGATGATGATGATGATGATGATGCAGCACTCCATCCTGCCAAATGGTACCTGCACATGTACACTATCCCTGTCTAAACTTACACTGGCTACCCTATGCACCTCAACATTGCAGCTCAACCCCAACATGTGCTGGCACCCATAGAAAACCCCACACTACATCCCTGCCTCTTCATCTTAAAAGCCATCATAAGAACCCCCCCCCCCCCCCCCCCCCCCCCCCCCCCCCCAAAATGTCCTCCAAAATGCCATCAAGGCAGATAATGAAGCAATGCACAAATAATCCAAACCCCTTTCTTCCATCCACCACAATGCAAGAAGACAACTCTCTTCCTCTCCAGTGTTTTTATGCCCTCCAGTGGTGAGAATGGTGAAAGGCATTGAAATGTCTTTCCACTTTGTTTTGCTAAAGAATACACGGTTTAAAAGTGGATTTACAGGGTCCATTGGCAGCCCTGCCTGTAAAACAAAGCGATCTAAGTTAGTGAGAACAACTATGGAGGTGTCACATTTAATTTAATCTACTTCTACCACGACGTTTTGTGCATAACTTGGCTGAAAAAAGGTGTGACATCTCTTAGTCTAAAAGTTGTCAGTTGTGTAAGTAAACCTAAGTGTAAGTCTGTGGGCTTTGGGTTAGAGAAGCAGAAACCTGTTGGTTGTGTCTACTGCTTACGTGTAGTAGCTCTATGTACACATGAAAATGAGCGCTCAAATCGCGAGATAACTGCGCTTCGAGATAAACTGTCGTGTGTAAGTTCCTCATCTGAACTCGTGCAGCATGGCAGTGCAAGGTGTTTTCCACAGGATGCGAACCTGCGTGGTCCTGGTCCTCTGCTTATCAGAAGCTCTGCGTGCTGCCTCAGAGACAAGCAGCAATTACTATAAGACCCTCAATGTCGAGCCAACGGCAACTGACAGCCAGATAAAAAAGGCTTTCCGCAAACTGGCCATAAAGTACCACCCTGATAAGAACAAGAGCGTCGATGCAGAGAAGACTTTCAGGGAGATTACTGAAGGTAACAGATGATTTCTACATCCTCTTAATGGGCTATATTTACGTGCCTTTTTAATAGGTATACCCAGCTAAAACTGGTGCAATCTAATACAAAAGCTCTGCAATACATCATACTTTCATGAAGGTTATAATGTTTAGGTTTTGTTGAACATATGTTAGAGAGGTGTTGGTTAAACCTATGTTAACGTTGGAAGTTGTAGTTTGAGGTGTTTTTTAATTGTATTGCATTAAGAGGTGTCTTGGCTATCCTCCTTTAGCTAAATGGAGTGGAACAGTAATGCAATACCATTTTAACAGCACTACAAACTACAGCCTGTAATAGGTCCATAAAGTTAAATCAACACCTCCCTTTATACAAAGACTGAACGTTATACCCTTCATGAAGGTGGGTTTTATCGCAGCGCTGTTGTATTAGACTGCATTAGTTTATTTAGGTGTACCCATAGACTGTATAAAAGGGTGTACCTAACAACCTGACAGTTGTGAGTGCTTGTTATTGTTGTTTTATCTCAACTAAACTCTGCTGTCTCCTCCCCTAGCCTACAAGGTGCTCTCCAACAAGGATAACAGGAGGCTTTATGACAGTTTGGGCCATGAGGCTTTCCTAAAAAATGAGGGCTCTGTTGTCCCTGAGGAAGGACATGATACAAGCTTCCACTTCAGTTTTTCTGACCTGTTCCAGGACTTCGACAGCCTCTTTGGGGAGGAATCACACTTCCATTGGAGCTTTAATCAGGACTGGGAGGATGAGGAGAATCCATTCAAACATTACAGTTTTGAGGGGCATGGCTACCACTTTAATTTTGTGGATGGGGATGAAAATGAGGAATAATACTACTACTAGACTAAAAAAGAGCACTTCTTGGTTTTGGTGTGTGTGTGTGTGTGTGTGTGTGTGTGTGTGTGTGTGTGTACGTATGAGATACCCTGTATGTCATTTCCTCTATCCAGTATGTTTGTAATGTTTTAATGTATTGTCTCTGATTGATAATAAAATCTCCATACTAAATTGTTTACTCAGTATCTTGTATTGTATTCAGTATGTAGAAATTCAGCTAAATAGCCCTTTGGGAGATGGTGAATTCTTCCTCTTTTGTTGGATAACTTTTAAGTTCAATGGTTGTTGACAGGTTTGTGAGGTTGTAAGGTTCACAGCCAGGGAACTGATTGGACCGTTAGGGGCCGTTAGGCCCCTTTCCTGTGTGGGTGTGTCAAAGGGCCTGAGTTACTGACTAACACACCATATACTCCCCATTTTCCCTGCGCCAGCACTTTAGATTTGGTACTGTTTTACTCCATTTCTCATAGGACCAGTGTGCACTTTGACCCAGAGGATATCCTGTGCCTTCTCAGCAATTGCAGTGTGAGCACACTAAAGCCAACATAAGACAAAAGATCTTTACAGCTTTATGCAGTTTTATCACGATAAAGGGAGATTTAAGCATTTTACAAAGCAGAGAAAAGACAGACTGGAATCATTAACTCACAAGCTTGACAATGATGGTAAGTGCGCCTGAAAATGTTCTTTTTGACAACATCTGAGTGTCATGTGACAGCCCTTTGTGCTAAGGCTAAGTGAAGTTTTTTCTTCCCTTGAAATTCATTTGCATACCAGTATGAATGTACCTGCAGCTGACTGATAATATTGATAGCCATGCTTTTTTATGTCAGGAAGAGGTTAAAGAAGTGGCATCTACTCTGAGTGTGCATGGTGATAACATCAAGGTTACAGAGGTGCTGAAAGACGGGGACACGCTTACCTTCCTAATTGTTTCTCAAAAGGTGAGAAAAGAGCAACATCTTTATTGTCCACTGTGGCAAAAATGTGTCTTCGGCTTCACCTTTGCAGAGCATTACGACCATAGACCATCAGAAAAAACACCAGCATGTAAAACAACATGCAAGTGTTATTTATATATAAACCAATTGTGGTTATTTTCTGGAAGCACTGCAAACATTAGAAATAAATTTCCTTCAGGTGTGACATAGCAGAATCAGACTCCTTGGATTTCATATAATCTAGCTGCCTTGTCTCTGTTGCCTGTGCTAGCTGTCTGGGACAGGGGAGTACCATGTGGACCGGACCTATGATGATTTTGAATGGCTACAGCAGCACCTGTTCTCCCAGGAGGATGTGCCCGGGATACAGGGAATCATAGTCAGTACTTTATTTCATCTGCTTTCAATTTCTTCTGTGTCTTATAAACCTGAACACACTTACCTGACAATAATGGGTCAAGCGTTCAGAGGTATCCTTGCTCACTCATTGACATTACAAACCAAAATCTTGTGGATTCTGTGGAACAGTTGACAACTTCCTTTTGGAAGGGTGGATGCTGTAATCTGTTGTTTTTTTTGTGATTAATTATTCATTGAGTTTTTCATATAACAACAAAACACAAACACAATGGTAACAATATAAGGAAACAATAAAAGTTGGAGAAAAAATGGAAGGGGGAGTAACCTCAATATCCAATGAAGGCCACAACCATTTGAGTGGTCTAGACATTTTTATTAGAGAGAATAAGGAAGTTCATGTCAGCTGTTTTTCTAACTGCCTACTGTAATTTCACCAGTGCTGAAAATGTTGTGCTCAGGATTTGAGCAAAACTGCAGACTTTACAAACTACAAGCGATAACATGAAATGATGCTTGCATTGTTGAAACTGAGAAAACCACAAACTGCCATATTTAATTCATACACTGACTTAGAAAAAATATGCTACTTCTATCCATTCTATATTTGTTTCTTTTAAAATGCTTCTTCATTTCCCCTCTGTTCCTTACATCCCCATTTCCTTTTTGATCAGGAAGCTGATTTTAGTGTTGTCTTTTTGTCAGCTGTTTCAATACTACAGAAAATAAAGTGGAAGTTTTTGTCTGCTTAGATGTTTTTCAAGAAAATGCAACCGTATCCTATCAGGAAATAGTTTTTGTACACTACTTCCTAGACAGTGACATGGCAGTGTGTGTGTAGGGGCGTTGTGTTTTATGTATTACACAAGCACATGACATGCTATCTTACAAGCACATGACATTCTCAACTCAACATAATGCGTTTAAGGCACCATTAAATGTGTTCTTTTTTAGGTGCCACTTATAAAAGAGGTTTTGTTTTAGGAAAATTGATAGAAGATATCTTCATATTGTTTTGAACAACTATATGGGCCATAATAAGATTGTACTCTTTTCCCTCTCCCCCAAGTTTCCTCCTCTTCCTGCAAAGGCTCAGGTGAATGCATCTGTAAAGGTTATGAAACAGCTCAGTAAGTACATCTGAAGACCACCTTCATAAAAAACAATTAAAATTGAATTCAGATTTAAAAGTCAAATCAACCAACTATCACATTCTCCGTTGCAGTGTCTGCTCTGTTGTGCAGTGTTGAGTTTGATATGTAGTGTTATGATCAAAATGATGGTTTTCCTGCAGGTTTCCTTGGTCTGGGAGAGTGGCAACCGTACTGTACAGCACTACAAACTTTCCTCCAACAGGTTGCTGCACACAGCATACTCAGCAAAAATAAAGCTGTGGAGATCTTCCTCACCAGCTCAGACGTAAGTGGATACAAGTAAATAGCTTCATTTAGATTACCCCTAGTAACAAGGAAGAATTTTATGTTACCAAAAGGTTGCAACACGATACCTTTTTATGAGAGAGATAATAAATGGTTAAACTTTCACTGATATAGTGTCGACATATGTGCCAAGTATGTTAGTATCCAAATATATGGAGGAGTTAAGGCCAGTGGACTAAACCTGCACTTCTCCTCAAATGAGATGGTCTGCAGAGGATTCTCTCTAGTATTATAGCAAGTTTATGCCCACCACCCAGAGACCAAAACTAATGAGACAACCTAAACACAAACTTCTGGAAAATACAATGTGGTTCTATTTCCTGACTTTATGAGTTGACAAGCCCGCCCAAACACAAAACTTTGCAAGTGACAGAAATGCAATAGATTTTGTGATTCTGAGGGCCACGAAGGAAACACTGTTTGTGTTTTCAAAATTCAGGCAAAATGCAAATTTCAGGCACAATCATGACCACATTTGGAGGAGCCTTTTAAATGGGCCTGTTTTCAGTCTTAGAATATGGACTTTGAGGAAGATTTCCTGCATAGGGACGCAACTATAGAAGCACTTGTGTCTGTAGATAAATGCATGGAAAGGTAGAACAGTACACCTGCTGGTGAAGTGTCACAAAACGAGTGCCTTGAAATTTTCAAAAGGGACCATTGGAGGTGGGGAATTGAGGTCCACAGAATAAACAAGATTACAAGCTGTCATCCAGCTGGTTGCGCCTACAAATAACATCAAGGAGATGAAACAGGATCTTACAGTCTTGATGCCATAGCCAAATAAACATTTTCCAACTGTTTCCATAAAACCTCAGATTTTATAAGTGTTGATAGACTATAGCATGTAACAAGGGAATATTTTTCTGGTGTTGCATGTGGGACAGGCAAAATATATCAGTTTTACACATTGTTGATAGGAGACAGAGTGACATAATCATACAGAGAGTAGACTATACAAATAAAGCCTGTCTATACTAAGCTATGCATCATTTTAACAACGCACAAACACACACATTCACTGAATGATACTGCCTCTTCAATGTATATAAATCAGAGTCTGTGTCAGTTTTGGACGTGTTTCAGGTCCTGATAATGGTACAATAAGTACTTTCCTGTCTGGCTGAGTCTCATTCAATATGGAATGCTGTATATCGAGCATTAGGAGATCTTGTACTGGCAAGGGCCAAAAACGTCTTCCAAGAAGAGCGCATTAATTCTGAAACTAATGTACCCAGGCACTTTATATCTGGCGTGAAAAGTCCATAGCTTTCTAATGCCTAGACAATTGTGTCTGTCATAAAGACTCCAATTAATAACAAAATGGTAGCAATTAATAACAAGATTTTTAGAGAAATATGAAATTTTATTTGTGTCTTTGTGTGTAGCCTCCAGGCAGACAGAGAGCAAGGAAAAACATTTTCAACCGGCTGACTCAAGCTGTGGAAGAGATGAGAAAAGAAGGCCATAAGGTACACAGCCAGGATTCATACATACAGAGTTTACAGCCTCTGAACACCTCTGTTGTTTGGTTTTAATGGATGTAATGTTTCCGCAGGATGTGGATGAGTTCTTTCAAACTGAACGTGATCATAACCTTGTTCTAACTGGCTTTACCAAGAATGCAGCTGAGGTGAGTCATTCGTCTGTTTTTTTGTCTCCCTCCCTCTTTTCTTCTCTAATGCAACCAGTCACACAGTCCTGTTTTATTTTTGAACTTATTTTCTCACACTCATTTTTCCTGCAGAGATTCCTGGATGTGGTACAAACTGAGCAAAGTAAGAAAACTGCTGCACTTGCTGAAAGTACACTCTCACTCAAAACCTGGGAGGATAGATGAGAAGTGCTCGTCATTTGTAATTCAATAGTGTTATCTGGGATTTATGTGTGTCAAGTTTCAAGAGTTAATTATGTTTATTAGTGTTCATCCACATTACAACTCAAATGCTATCTACCCCTTCTCTGGTGTTAGTGTGTTCTGTGTGTTTGCAGAAATAGCAGTGGCCTGTGGGCACTTCTCAGCTGCTCTGCGTCTCTGTGTGGAACCAGGGGAGGATCCTGACAAACAGGCTTTCTCTAAGTGAGACAATAATAGAATTGGTCTCAGGCCAAAAACAGTTAATGATGAACATTGCATAGAGGTTACAATAACTTAATACAGTAAATTAGTATAGTAAAAATGTTCACTTTCTTCTTATAGGATTTGTGTGAAATTATCAGAAGTCTTTGAGTCTATGAAGGTAAGTTTTTTGTCCTTTTCCACAGAAATAGAATTACATCCCAATGCACCATTGTGTTGGCAGATAAACTGTGTTTTTGTGTGTGGGCAGAAAAACATGACAAGTGTTGCTGAGAACAATGTGAGCACTCTTGGACTTGGCTTAGACCTGGAGTCACGCTACCAGGAGGCAGAGAAGGTGTGTGTTTTTGTAGTTCTAATCTCATGTTATGTTTGTTTTATATATGTACATCTACGTTACTAGTCAAAGGTTTGGACACACTTTGGTACTGTATCTTTACTCGCAGGTTTCTTTCAATGTTTGACATGTCACACTCAAACCTTTTATTAATGTTCCTGTATCTTTTTTCTGACTGTGTGCTAATTATGTCCAATGCAGGAAATGCTTTTCAGAAGAACCTGTAAACTAGTGGAGTTAGAGACGTCCAGAAGGAACGCAGAGAAGGCTAAACCTGTTAAGAAGGCTGCTGTGAGTGTCCAAGAACACACAGATGTACATGTTTTCTTTTGACCAGCAGGTGTCAGTAATGTTCTGCTGAAATGAATCAGTAGTGGCAGTCAGACCAGAATCAAAGGAGAAAGCTTATGAGAAGGTATATTACATTTATTTTGATGAAGACAAATTATATAATAATTATGACATGCTTTCCATATTCATCAGTTGGAGGAGGTGAGGAAAGCAGCAGAGACAGAGTTTGAGCACATCTGTGAAGTGGCTAAACAGGAGGTAAAACAGCTTCATCAGCTCAAATGTTAATATGCATCCTATTTGTTGACATGCATATACTGTATGTAATAAAATAAATGTGATGTGTGTTTCCTCCAGATTGCACGGTTCCAAGGTGCACGTGTGGAGATGTTGCAGCAGGCTCTGGTTCAGTGGTGTGAAAAACAGCTTCATACAGCCAGGGAGAGTGCTGACTTGTTCAACCAGCACCTACAGGCCTTCAGAGGGATGGCCTAGTGACCCTTCTAGGACCCTCTTAATGAAGCATATCCAGTATGTCTTAACATAGAATGGGGTCACCCAAACATGTCCCTCCCCTTGTGTGCTTGCTGTAGCTTCTCACTTATTCGATTGCAAATGGAATAAGTGAGAAGGACACAAACATACACACTCACACACAGCTTCTGTTAATCTTTCTCATTGCCCTAAAGCCCCTGTGGAAATGATGGTTTTGATATCTTTGCAGTTGACTTGTAACCTGGTAACACCATTGAGTTGAGTGTCTATGTGTACTGTACTATCCTCAAACATTTGTGCTGAGTGTTTTGTGCTGCTCTGCTCTCTAGCCACTACATCAGTTGGGGTCGCACAAAATGAAGTATGATGAATTGATTCCCAAAGTACCTGCTTGCCTTTGTGTGTGTTTCTTACTCTGGGATCATTAATCAGTTGGTTTGAGTGCTCCTGCAAGGACATGGCAGCAAGGACACCTTGTGCTCGATTTTTGTCTGGCTTTTGAAACTATTGTGGCTTTGTAAATATCTGTCAGTGATCTCTCTTACGATTGTTTTAATTTCATCATCATTCTCTGGAAGTCCTAAAAATATGACATACTTAGCTAAAAAATTTCTGCACATAAGCACAATGTCATTCTCACCTTCTCTGTCTGCTATGGACAGTAGGTCCATATCTCAACACTTCTGCGTGCTTCATCTCATCTGTTCCGGCCTGTAATCTCTTCGTTGGGTGAATAAGGAGGAGTGGTTCCCATTTGAGGAAATGAGTCAGAGAGAGATAGATGACTGGTCTCATAAGAAGAGAGGGTGGAGAGGAGGCTTGGCTCATTTGACAATGAAGGAGTAGATAAAGGGCAATCATGCCACGGGGTGCTAAGAGTATGTTTTCAATCCACCCCAAACACTGTTATGTATATATCAGATTTCACTGGTTAGCACAACTGTAGCCAGAGGATGACTTAATGAGCTTGGTCTAGTCTTTGGTTAGAATGAAAATCTATCTACTCTTGGCACTTTGTCCTACCCCTGGGTTATATATTTCCCTGATAGTGTAACAAGATATCATTTCTGCATCAGTATCCTCCAGCCTGACAACTACTGCTCTTCCTCAGCCCCACATAGGATCCCACAATGCACAGAAATAACAAATACATGTATTTTATTTCTTTAATTTGCATATTTAACTACGCAGTATGGCTGTTTTTTAAGCAGTCCTACTCATGTAAACGTTCAGGAAAATTAATAGGTGCTCCAAAAAGCAATAGTCCATACGTGCATGTTAATGTTATTGGCTTGACCTGTTTAAAATAAAGCAAAGACAGCTGTTGTAGGAACTTGCTTTGTCTTAGTCCCATGAGAAAATGTAAACTGTACCTCAGCAGGTTGAGCTTTTTTCACACCCTGCTATTGTAACCTGCATATATCTTCTAATTTATTGGAAAAGCAACATTTATGTTTATATCAGATCCCCTGCTAGTCACTGAAATTCCTGTCTAGTCTGTTGTTATACTCCATTTTATGTTATTGAGATAGTAACAAAAAGACATTCATTTTCCTTATATTATATATTATATATTCACACATTTATTGGTCATTAAACCCAACAATTTCACCATGCAGGTTTAGCACTTCATTTTTGTGGTGTATTGGTTTTAATGAGGCACAGTAAAAAGTTAAATATAAGTTTATGGACCATTTTAATGATTAAGTGATTTTACTTCTTTATCTGAAAGCTTCTCTCAACCTGAGAAAAACACTCTTTAGATACAAGCCTGTGACATGTGTTGGATGTGCATTATACAATACCTACCGTAGGCAGTACAAATAGATAACTCCATATATTTTTGACAGGATTCTACATATTACAACATTTTTCTTTCTGTTATTATTGAAAGCTGTGATGCCTCAATCCCTCCTGCTTGTCACTGCATTATACCAGATGAATTTCACAACAGGGGAGCCGCATTTCTGGTGCTGCAGTATCTAACTAGCACACATGGTGGGTGCACACACACACACACACACACACATACACACAAACACACACACACTAATGAGAGCCCTTCTCAACTGCTGAGAGCATGACCCAGATCAAGGACGTGGAGATCATGGCAACACTGTGTGTGTGTATGTGTGTGCGTGTGTGTGTGTGTGTGCATCCCATTGAAAATATGCACTTAGAGCTGATTTGCTAAAGTAGCTCATTACTGGTGGAAAGGCAGCACTCAGCACACCGCCCTATGGCCTGACAAAGACCGGCTTGTCAAGTGCAAAGTGAAGGCAATAGCTTGTCTGAATACACAGTGTGACAAGGCCTTATGACTCAGCCATCTCAATAACAAAGCCACACTACACCAGTTTGATGAGTATGACATCCTGCTAGGAGATATAAAATACAGAGACACACTTGATTAGCAGTTTTTAATCAGTGTTTACACAGGAGGAGTTTTATTGTTCCTTGTTCATTCTTTGGTGTCTTCAGTCATAAATTCACACTGGGTGATTTATAAGTCACTGTAATAAATTGATGAATGAATTCCTGATAACAAAAGCATACAAGAATTAAAGAGGGTGTCTTTTATCTTGACAACAATTTCAATAAGATATTTTATTGGGGCTCCTTGTGTAAGGGCAGATAAATATTTATTGATTGATTTATTGATAATTCATCTGCCTGGTTTCATTCTGTATTATTCTTTCTGTTCATACTTGAACTGAAACATCTGATCACAAAACAGGACGGTGCATCTTTTTTTGATCACTGAAATGAAAATGACTGATGGCTAACAAGTTAGAATTCAGTGTAACATAGATTCAAACATACATTTGATATTTAGACAAATCTGTTAATTTGCTCAATGATGTCTGTAATAAATCAGAAATTCTGTCTTGTCTTTTCCTGACTGGTCCCTGGATTCTCCCCTTCAGAGGTCCACATTGCTCTTCTCCATCTTCACAGCCATCTTTGATATCTTTTAGAAGCTCTGGCTCCTGGGAAGTTGCAAGAACAAAATTTGACTACAGTATGCCAATATGAAAGTCTCTCCTTTTCCAACTTTCCAATCAAGACTTGACATCCCTGCCAGTTACACGGGGCTTCAAATGCAAAAAAGAAAAACTAACTTTGAGAGCCTTAATCCTGTATTCACTTGTATGGTGCTTCTGTCATAAGGTCCAAGGCTCGGCTCTGCCCTATCACAAATTAGCGAGCGTGCAGCTGAGTTGTGTCAACCCAAGGTTGTTGGCACCTCATTAAATCTAATCACTGCCAAACACAGATTATGACTCATTAAAAGTTTGTAGGATGGAGAATGAGACAGGAGAAAAGGGAGAGAAAGCAAGGAATGCCATAATGCAGATACTTTAACCATCTGTAGGTTATACAGCTTCATAAGGCGCATCCCATTCTGAGTGTTCAGTGCGGTTAGGTAAATACTACAAAATTGAACCTCTCAACCCTAAAATCAATCCTGATGGTGGCACTCCACCGATGATTTGGATAGCGGATGCGGTATCAATTTTCTCCCCTTGAAGTGGATTACAGCATTGCAAAGCATTAGACTTGCTAATTTGGTCCATTTCTCTGCTCACTGCTGAATGGAGCCATAAATATTAATACTTTCACACTCCCTTCCCCGGCTGCTTGTCATGCGTTCAAGGGATTGCGGATGATGGTATGATATTGTTAATTAGGTTTGCAGGAATAATGTCAGCAACGAACCTATGGACAGGCTGACATGCTGAGGTGATGACTTCCCTGCCATTCTCAATGCACAACAGTGTTCTCTGAATCTACTGTAACATGGAAAACAGCAGGAGACATGTGGAGGGGAGAATCCATCCACTGATTTAACAACATGATGATTCATTTTACTTTTCAAATAAAAGGCCAAGGTCCAATTATATTTGAAAGGGAACACAAGACAGTTTAAAAAATGGTGATAATGTTTTGTCACTCAAAAGTTAAAGTTCAGTGAGTATCAACAAGTACATGATTTAGAGTGCATGCTTACACACACACGAATACAAATGCACCCATTAGAGTAAAATCAATTATTCATCAATTTTTCCACCACAGCTTTGTCCAGAGTAGCAGGGCTCAGCTCTCCACTCCAGAGGTCATTTTGTCACATGTCTTCAACATGTGGCCTTTTTCAGTCTATCAACAACAACAATGTGTCCTAAAGCACATTGTGTGCTGCGTGGGATGACATGTGATTACTATAACAGTAGTATTGCATAATTGCGTGTCCATTACAACATGGCAGAACTGAAAGATTTTGAATCCTGGTTTTTCACGACTGTAAAGAAAGGTCTATATGTTTTGGAAGATCAGTGAGATCTTAGAAGCTCTGATCTTTAATTATTCAGATTTGAACTAGAAAGGATGGTCTCATGATATGCCTAAGAGAGGTTTGTATCAGCTTTGCTACTCTGCAGAGAAAAAGGAAATATTTTCAGCTTGCTTGATTTGGTTTTATGGAATATTTTATGTTAGAGCTTCAATTGAAGAGTTTTCTATGAAAATTTATTCATCACCGGAAAAAATAATCTAATTTTTTCCTGTCTTACTGCGCCCCTGGAGCTGTGCAGGATTCACAGTTTTGTTCAAGGACACCTCAGCAGGGTGGGTGATGCTTGCTGCCAAAGGTGCTCAAACCAGGGCCTACTACTGAAGTACAGGTTTTCTACTCACTGCGCCACCTTGATGTTCCAAACAAATATACAAGGGCAAAGCAATCAGATGGAAAGTCAGCCCAGGCCCGACAGCAAGCAGAGGTTGAACATCTGTTGCAGGGATGTATCCAAGTCCACTCTTGAACTCAAGATGAGTCTCGCCTCACTTTTCCTGCTGTTCGTGCCTCTGACTCAGCCTTGGCAAAGAGATACAGATGGGATCGCAAATGCCTCCTGGATACTGCTATTAAATTTCACTTTGAGATAATGCATGCTAAAGTCTCATTAAATCCCAGTCAGAGATAATGCATGCTAAACTCCCATTATGGTTTGATTAGAAGGCATGGGCCCTGCCGTCATGATGATTGTGTTTTTAATCAGATCCTTCCTGCTGCTGGGCAAACTAAGCAAACTGAAAAAAAAGATGCAACAATGCAAAACAAGCTGAGCAAGCAGTAACAATTTCCTCTCTCTCTCTCAGAGGATGACGTGAAATTGTTGTACATTGTTTTTGGCATAATGAGAGTATATGAGAGTGGATCTTGAAAGGAATTGTTTTTCAGTGTTATTATTGTGTGACTGCAGAAATGAATAATTTGGCTGAAGAGAAACCAATGCAAAGACAGAAAGAGAATTTCATTTAATTTCAAGTTTATCATTTTCTTATTTGAGTGCTTTCAAATATTATGAGCAAAGTTAAATATATGTGTGTTTTTACACTATAATCAGAGCTACAGTTCCACCTCTCAGGTGCAATCTTGTTGAACAACATAGCTTTGATCATTTTAATAGTATTGTTTTATCTCACATTAACTGCTCAGTAGGCTAATAGTCTATTTACACAATAAAATATACAATACAATGTAATTTTATTTAAGATGATTATGGGTATGTGTTTTAGAAGATGAATGACATGTTTTATAACTACCTGTAATGAATTCAGCTAGGCTTTACATACCCACTAAACATTCACTAGCAGTGTCATCCCATATGCATCTGAAGCTATGTACTATAGTATCTTGGAAAAATGTCAGCATGCAAGTGTGAGAAGGATGGGAGTATATTCACCTGCACCAATAAAAACATTGTCTGACCCATTCTTACTTGTTTTCAGTTAAGCATGAGTTAGAAAAGCAAAAGAATGAATGAAAAAGGTTGTATTGTAATAATGACTTTCTTGGTCAGGGTACCATATGTACAACTTTTTATTTTGTCTTTTGCAGCATAGACCTACAGTATGAATTGCCCACAGAGAATGTTGGCAACTTTTGTACATTTTTGTATGATAGCCATAATAAAATAACTAGTGTTTTCCATAGAGATGGTACAGAGCTTTTTAAAGTATCATGGAGTGGACCAGAGAAGAGTCAGCAGCTGTCTCTGTACTTCAGTCTCTGATTGCTTCTACGCATACTGTCTGCCATATTAATGGAGGACACCTGCTCATTAGAGTAAAATCAAGTTAATTTGATTCAATATTCTACACAATGTCCAAGTGGGATTTCAAAGGGGCATATTGACAGCAGTTCCCATTTTAGCCAAGGCTTGTTGTTTTTCTAGTAAGGAAAAACAACAAAAAGCATCACACCTGAGGAAAAAAGGAAAAGAATTGAAGAAACTGAGGAGAAATTCATGGAGAAATGCTTCCTCCTTTGACAGCTGGGGGTGCAAAGGGAAGGATAAAAGAAAAAAGTTAAATGAAAAAAAAGGTAAGTACAGAGTCACATTTAGATATAAGAAGAGTCTAAAGTGATCTGTAATGTTTCCAAGGCATTTATGAAAAATAGTTACATGGTTCAGAGTTCAAGGGCGGGCAAGTACACTGTAAAACATCATACAGGAATTTAGTGGAATCAACTTATCTTTTGTCATAAATGTAAATATGCACATTTTCAAAAATTAAATTTAAGTTAATTCATCTGAATATTTCTAATTTTCATTTTCAGACAATTTCAGACCTGACTTCACCTGACTTGAAGTCTTTTGACTTGAAATGATGAGTTGAATGAATGCACTGCTGAGAGTTCGCTCAACTCATTAAATCAAGTTTCTAAAAAATCATGATTGGCATATTAGCATGCATAGAGTAAAAACTCTCCAGACACCCTTCTTTTTTGTACTTAAAAGAAATAATACATGATAGAAACTTGCTGTGTCTCTTTAATACATGTTGAAATAAGACATGGTTTTTCTTTTTATAATAATGAAAACAATGCAAACCAAGATTAAGGTTAGTATTGAATTCAGTCTCTACCAAAGAACACTTTGCATTCTGTCACATCACTGAGAGCCGTCTCACATGTTGTCGCTGAAGTGACCCTGGTGTGAAGTGGCTCCAATAGGAGGAGCTACTGCTTGAAGTTCTTTGTGTCAAATGATTCTTTAAATTGACAAAATGTAGATATAAAGCAAATCTTACTTTGACATCCCTTAGTATGACTGTTAATTTAACTGAAGTTCAGTTAACTCTAATTGACTAATACTTTTAAGGCAGCAGGGGAACTTACATTTCTAGGTTGAACCAGCTTAAAATGTTTTACAATGTAGGTTTAGAGTTGAGCAGAGTGTTGGGGGACAGTCAAAGAGAGAAGAGCATCACTGAATCCTGGGAGCAGAGACATTTTGAGAAATTTTGCAAAACATGTTGGAGGAGGATGAACCAGCAGGGTACACAGGAGACCAGTGATAGAGCGCACAGCAGACGGTGGCATTCACAAGGCCCTGACATTCATGACAGGGAGGGGAAGGTGTGGCTTACCTCAGGAGGAGGAGAAAATGTGTTGGCAAGAGCCATGGCAATTAATGGCAATTCACAGCTATTACACTGAAACCTGACTGAACTCTGCAGCCCATCCACTAAACTATTGCTGAGATGATTCCCTAAGGCCACAGTAAGCCGAGCTATGCCTGAGTCAACCTGAACTGCACTGTAGAGACTGCTTAATCCTATCGAATTTAGAAAGCTATGCACACTCCTAACACAGTGAGCATAAATAAATAGGTTTTAAGTTGGGATTTGAAAATCACAAGGGGGCTAGCTTTCTTGACAGGAGCTGGGTGTTTATGTCAAAGAAAAAGGAGCATGACAGAAAAGGGCTCTATATCCTGAGAATTTTTTCTTGGAAACAAAGAGACCTTCCTACTGAGATTTTAAAGGGTGTGAAGGGAAAGTAGGGGGTTATAAGGGTTGTTAAATATGACAGAGGAAGACAATCGACCATTTTATACATTGGGAGCAGCATTTTATGAATAGAAAGCCAATGCTGGGGAGCAAAGACTGGGGAAATATGGTTAACTTAATGAGATGTTAGATTTTGCGCTGTGATATTTTATAACAGGCTGACTTTCGTCATGAAGGTTGGGGCAGTATTTATGCTTCAGAGTAGGACAATACAGTAGCTGAGGCTGGACGTTAGGTGTACTAAAGTCTCTGAGGAAGAGCCTGTTCACTGCGCTGTGTCCTGTACATGTCCTGGCATCTGGAGATTCTGCTGCTTCTCTCACCTTCTGCCTGAGCAGTGATTCTTCTTTCTGTCTCCTCGCCGAGTACAGACAGAGGGCTTTGTAACTGGTACACGATAAATATTCTGCTGATTACAGCAATTACAGTGCATCTACAGAAAAGAGGTGCTGAGACAAAGGAGAAGATACAAGACCTACTGAGTTATCTCATTAGGTATATTGTCTGGAAAACGAAAACTCTGACATCTAAATATTCTTACATACACCCACAAGTAAAGCCACACGGAAGCTATATGCTTATAACAGGAAAGGGAATTTCATGTAAATTTATCTAAAAAAATCTCTCAATGGATCAAAATGTGTCATTTAGTATGGCACATGGTAAATCATTATAGAGAGTGTTATCATAGCATGAGGAGAGAGGGAACAAAGTCAAGTGATGATGGTACATTTTTAACAAGCCCTACCAGCCGCATTCCTGTTTTCTCCCCGCCATCACACGTGTCTGTTGATGTGTGTGTGTGTGTGTGGGTGTACAACAGCATGCTCTATCTTTGCCTTTCTCATATAGTGTGAAGCAGCCAATTAGAGGCTGGTTGGGGGAAAATGAACAGTACAGGTGGAAGAAATGAGGGGAAATTAGAGGAAAGCTGGTTTGGAAGGAGGAGGCAAATGGAGGCGAAGGAAAGTGAGAAGAATGGAGTATAACTAGAGAACAACTAAGAATAAACATACACGCACACAGTTTTCTGAAAAAAAAAGGAAATTAATTGGACAATCTTTAAAGAATCCAGATCTTTCTTTCTACGTGGCTGCAGTGTTATTAATCAAAGTCAGACAGCTGAGTGAATTATTCTCTGGGAGTGATAATGAATGATGAGGGAGAGTGTGTCCAGTCTTGTCTGAATGGGCTTTCTCTGTGCGGGGATTAACCCTTCCTCCGCAAAGAGAGTTGGAGGTACAGAGCACTGGGGAATACAACAACACCAGTTCTACATGAGTCAGGCTTGAATTACTTATTGGATATATTATTGTAACACCCACAGTAAATGATGATGGGTGTTTACTGTGACAAAGTGCTGTATTGACGTGTTCACAAATGGTAAGTAAGTGACATTATCTGGCCTTTTTATGTTTATGGAAAGATCAGGGAGGCATTTGAACGAGAAAATGAAAATAATCACTAAATATTATATTTCTTTCCATGTTGCTAGAGTGGAAAAGGTGGTCTGTCAGTCCACCACTTTGGTCCAGACTGAAATATCTCTATTTTGTACAGAAATTCATGGTTCCCAGGTGATAAATCCTAATGACTATAGTGAGTCCTTGATTTTTCCTCTAGTGCCACCATGAGGTTCACATTTGTGATTTTGGGTGGATTGCCATGAAATTTGATACACACATGCATGTTCCTCTCATGATGAACTGTTATAACTTTGGTGACCCCTTAAAGGATAGGTTTGAATTCACAATTTTTCAAGTTTGTCTTAAAACAATAGTCAGATACCCAGGTTTCGCTCAACATAATCATTCATCCTGATAATACTGGCCTGTTAAACTTAACCTGTTAAACAACCCTGTTGGACCTGTGGGACACTTTAGCCTTGGTGGTACTATTTTCAGGATCATGTATACTTATTCTGACTTTATGGTTGTAAAATTTAAAGAGTTACCTCTTAAATGAGACCAGGGTTATGACTGTAACCAAAATTGTTGAAGAACAGCAACCTTTGTATTGTGGGTACCTGGTGAGAGATTAAAAGATCCCCTTCAAATGTACAATGTAAGTGATGGGGAATTAGTCAAATCAAACATCAAAGTTACTGTCTTTTAAACATAAAATTCCCTCTTTGCATTCCCTTGGACAGGGTTTCCATGTGGAGCTGCAGTGGATAGGATAGTAACAAAAAGAGGGAATTTGGTGAGAGGCGGGGTACACTCTGGACAGGTCATCAATCAATCACAGGGCTAACATATAGTATAGACACAAACAACCATACACCCTCACATTCACGCCTACAGGTAATTTAGTCACCAGCTAACCTAAATTATATGTTTGTGGTCTGTAGGAGGAAGCCAGAGTACCCAGAGAGATCATGCAAACTCCACACAGAAGGGCCCCAGCCGGCCCATGGGTTTGAACCCAGAGCCCTCTTGCTAACAGTGCTGACCACTGCACCACCATGCCACCAGGTCAAAATGTTAATTTGTCCAGTACGACCAAAAACCTAAAAAACATTCCCATCAGACTCAGCTGCACCTTGTATTTAGTGCCAATTAGCAAAATACATATCATTACACACAAAATAACAAGCAAAACTAAGATAATGATGATGGCAAATTTTATGCCTGCTCAACATTAGCTTGTTAGCGTTGTCACTGTAAGCATGTTAGCATGTTGATGTTAGCATGTAGCTGCAGTGCCTAAGCACAGCCTCAAAGACCTGCAAGCATGGTTGTGGACTCTTGTCACTATACCAACAGCATAATGAAACAATGTCAAAACAAAAAAAACTATCATTTTATGTGTAAATTATGTGCATAAACCTGTGCAAATTACTCATAAAAGAATTTTCTCTGCAGTTTCTGTTGAGGAGTGTAAGTTTAGTGCACTCCCCCACCTCGTCATCTCAAATGATGATCCACAGAAATGCACACAAAGCTCCCTAATCTGCTGTGTGTAACCGATGATGAATATGAATGAGGATATGCATATAGATGAGAGAAAAATTAATATTGATGAAGGCAGTTTCTCCTCCCCCTGACTGATGGTGTGGGGGCACCGAGTGGAACCAATCAATCATCACGGAGCAACCACATGATTGACAGGCAGGTCCGTAGCTCTTTTCAGTTTATACAGTACAGTACCACCTCGGGGTGTGTGTGTCTTTTCCTACATGTTGTGTAATGATACGAGCATAGCATATGAAGTTGTTGGTCAGTTGACCTCTGCCGTATAGTCTTTGTAAGCTAAAAGCCAAATGTTTTCATCTCTAAGTGTAGGTGTATTTTGTGGTTCACTCTGGTACTGTAACCTTCCATTGATTTGTCTACATACTGCCTCAGTTGTTAATAAGTTCTTGTTATTGTACTGATACACTTGAAGCTGTGGTAAACAAAATGTAATGAATGCTTCTACCCTGACAAACTAATGACATAATTTCACGATGTTTGTTGGGATGATAAATTACATGCAAAACAAGCACATGCATTTTCCTTAATGGTTTCATTGTCATTAAACTGATTAAACTAACTCCAGAGCTTAATGAGGCATGCTAGTCAAATGGCAGATGAATTGATGGAAGTTATGGGTTAGGGTCGGGGGTCAAAATTTCATATTGATCTAATGATTGAGCTATCCTAAGGCACTATATCTGAGATAGTGGATTGCTTTGATCTTTTCAGTGTCATGCGGCTCAGTTCAACTTCTGTCTGAAATGAAATGCTTCCTACAGGCTGTAGCCTCTCAGTGCTTCATTACAGGGCTAATGCAGCGTCTCCTGTTCCTACAGCTGTGGGATCATTTACCACCTCTTTACCTTGTGCTTCTCCCAATTTAGCCCAGGCCTCCCATTCCCCACAATGAGTTAAGAGGCTCTGATGACTGCATGGATCACATTGTTCCCCCACCATCTGTGGGATATCGACTGTGCAGACCTTGATCCCTGCAAGAGAGAAGTGAGTCTTACTTAGAGCTGAAATGTCTGCTTGGACACCAACGCGTTATTGCTTTACTGAAGAGTCACAGTGAGTTCAAGGGCTCTTTATTAGGGAACTAAGGTACATATCTGCTCCTGAAAGCACATATTCACTGGTGCTCACCTGATGCTTGAGGCAGATCTACACCAGCTAAGGGGATTTTCTACAACCTTGCGACCCAAAATGTGGTTATCATTGATTTATAAGGCAATAATAAATGCTTTATTAATCATTAAGGGAATAGTACAAATGTCCATAAGTACAGCTTAAGTTCACTTATTAACATATTATACCTTGTTTAGTTAATCTGTACAAAAAACAACATGTAAAAAAAAACTGTTTTTGCTGAATCTCCATGCTGAAGACTGATTTTACAGGAGTAACTGCACCTCGCTGGGAAAATAATCCCACACATAAATCCCTGTAAAACCACACATTGTTGTTTTAAAACTTAATTTTTGCACAAATCTAACACACATGATATCATGTTAATTAGTTAGTTATAGAGGTGCTGGTAGGTGGATTTTGTTCCCTTTAGATAGAGTCAGGCTAGCTGTTTCCCCCAGTTTCAAGTCTTTATGTTAAGCTAAGCTAACCTATTACTGGTGGTAGCCTGATATTCAATGAACAGATATGAGTGTGGTATCTAAATCTTCTCATTTAAGTCTTGCCAAGAAATCACAAAATGTCACACTATTTCTTTAATAAAGCCATTTGAACCCTTTATAAAGTATGTCTTGTTAGAAAGTGATAATGTTTAAGATTTCAAACCTTAAGAAAATATAAGTTTATGATGAGGAGAGAAAGAGTTGTTAAATTTTGGGTAAAACTGCACTTCATGATCATGCTCTGTATTAAGGCTATAACAATGTTATATGTTACAGCAGACTGGTGCAAGAGTAAGAGTATGTGAAACAGCTACTGAAAACAGATTGTTGCTGAGTGTGAGGTTCATCAGCTAAACATAAAGACATAAGACATAAATAAACGTTTATGAAAGCTCACACTGGTTAAATGCTGTGTTCTGAATAAATTTCTTTATTTGGAATCACATAATATTAAAACAGCCCCTTACAGGGTGATCCATCTTTTCAGCATTTTCCAGTGTAATTATAGAACACAAAAGACAGAACATGGGGTGTTTCTCTTTGAAACAAACAAAAAAACAAATATAAACAGAACAAGGGCATTTTGGGGAAATATACATTTCCCATTTCTCCCACATTTCCTCAAATTTAATTTCCTGAAGCCTCATGGAGAAGGTAATTCTTTCCATTACAAAGATTTCATAAATAATATTGTACCAGTCCTCTATTGATGGGGTGTCTGGCTTAAGCCATTTCTTTGTAATTGCTTTTCTAGTAGCTACGTATTCCAAATAGGTATTTTGTTTTAATATTGAATGTAGAAGCCCAAAAAAGAGTTTGTCCCAATTAAAAGTAATTTTTGCCCGAATATAGTCACTAATTCTATATAAATCTTACACCAAAAAGTATTTACTTTTGGACATGCCCAAAAAAGTGATAATGATTGGCTTCCTGGGAGCCACATTTCTCCCAGTAGCTGGAAGAGCCTGAGTGGTGAGACTTCTGAACAGGTGTGATGAAGTATCTACAAAGACTTACAGCCAAACACTCTCTATTGAAATTCATAATATTTTGTCCAGATTTCCTCTGAAATGCAACTCTTAGTTTCCCTTTCCCATTTTAGTTTTATGTAGCTGATACTTGCTAACCTCCTGGAGTCCCATATGTAGTCTTAAAATTACTTTAAGCCCAGCATAGGCACTGATAAAAACTTTCAATAGGTTGTTTTCAAACGCCTTTTGACCCTCCAACATAGAACTCTTTATGTGACGGCAAGAAATGTAAGAAAAAACTCACAATTATTTAACCCGTGTAGTCTTTTCAATGTCTGAAAATTGCTTTGTGTCCCATGATTAAAGAAGGTGCAGTATAAGGAGAGGCCCCAGTTAGCCCATCCCTTATAGCTTGCATCCAACCTGCTTGGGACAAAGTCAAGGTCATGAGAGCACCATCTCAGAATCTTTATCTTTTCAAGCAAGCCCCCCCCGGTGATAATATTTAACCATATTTTCAGAGATAAGTTTATCCACTTATTGCCTATTTCTATTAGGTTTTTAATTAGTCTTTTATCCCCTAAACATGTCTGAATTGGAATTTCCCAAGACACGTTCTCTTCAATTCTTTCCATCTTGCTTGGTAATCAGAATTGCACCCACAAAACAAGTTCCCCAATTGGGGTGATATGTAATAGTCCTTTAGGCAGGGGAGTGCAAATCCTCCCTTGTTCTTTCCCCATTGAAGAGTTTGAAATCTTATCCATGGTTTTTTCCCTTGCCAAATGTACCGCAATGTTAATTTATGCCATTTGTTGAACTGTTTATCTGTTATTTCACTTGGAAGAGTCTGAAGAATAAAAAACCTGGGCAAGACATTCATTTTCACTGACTCAATTCGTGACTCAGAAATTAATATTGGAATTTAATCTCTTTCTATTCACCTTTATTTTATGACTTAAACGCACAATATGTAATTTCAGCTGCTAGGGGTCTCTCAATCAAAACAATAACAAAAGACGGAGTGTGATGACGGTATGAAGTAGCAAGGGATCATGGGAGTTGTTGTCTTCATTGTTAAATAACCAGCTTCACCGGGATAGGATTATTCCAGTGTTAATCATTCGGGATGTTTTTACCGAGAGCCAAATTACCCGCAGAGGTCTCCTCCTCCCCAGAACAAATGGACCCGGTGATTACAGGTAAAAACACTGAACAAAGCTGTTTCACCTAAAAAATCAGCGTTTCTCCGACGATGTACGACAATCACCGGACGTCCGGTACGGGCTGTTAGCCGAGCTGCTGCTAACATTTGCCCAGTTTATTTCTCTGATAACTTTAGATCCAGATGTTTGGCTGGTTTCTCCCGGGAGCCGAATTATCTGCAGAGGTCTCCTCCTCTCCAAAAACAAACGTACACGCAGATTAAAATGTTAAAATACTAAGTAAAGCTGTTTTGCCTAAAAAATTCCTGGAGGGGCTGTTAGCCGAGCTGCTGCTAACATTTGCCCAGTTTATTTCTCTGATAACTTAAGATCCAGACTAATGACTAAAATGACTAAAATCCTTCTTCCGGCTAAAACATATAATTAAAAGTGACCTAAATTTATCATGAAAATGTGGCTTAAAACTGAATAGAAGTCAATTTATAACAGTTTCTGTGGAAAAACCACAACGCTGATGTATTATCTTGTATGTGTGTAAGTTACTCTTTGGTAGACGCCATTGTAGCGGACAAACACAGTGCCGCCGTATGCATCTTGTGTGTGTTTACTCTTTGGTATAGGACGTATGACACCATTGACATGTGACCAAATGAAACAGTCCGTTACTTTAATTAAATTACAGATTTCTCTGGGTTTGAAAATTGTTGGAAACATTTGGGATAATCTAAGTACACAACTCAACAAAATATATAACATAGGTCTAGTTGTTTTTAGACATTTTAATGTGGAATAATTACATATTATACCTTTAAAGGGTTAAAATTTAAGACACACGAATTTGTTTATTCCTAGATATCTCATGTGATCCAAATCCCAATCCGGTTGGATGTTGGAGCTTATGTTCTGGCTAGGCCTGCATTTGAAACTTAGTATTTGGGTCTTTGGAATGTTCAGTTTATAACCTAAAAACAGAACTAAAAATATCTGAGAATGACAGTACTATAATTTCAAAACTAATCTCGCTGGGATTGACAGGTAAATTAAAATGTCATCGGTGAATAAGGAAATTTTATGTTCTTGACCTAGCATTCTATACCTGTTTATATTATTATCTTGAGTGATCCCCTGGCTTAACGCTTCAATAAATATTGCAAACAGTAATGGACTTATTGGACAGCCCTGTCTGGTCCATCTCTCCAGGCCGAAGGAGTTTGATATGGCTTAATTTATTTTTAGTTTTGCCCTTGAGCTATTGTACAATGCTTGAATAGTTTTAATAAAAGTCTGATGAAATCCAAATTTCTGTAAAAATTCCCAGTTGACTCAATGAAAAGCTTTTTCCGCATCATGGCCCAATAATACTGCCTGGAGTTTGTTTTCCACTATATGTTCAATTACTTGTAGCATTCGGCGAATGTTATCTTGTGTGTGCCTTTGCTGAAGAAAACCTGTCTGATCTAGACTTATTATCTGGGGGAGGATTTATTCAATTTTATTATCTTAGTTCAGTATACTTATCGGCCGATAACTTCCACATTCAAGTTTATCTTTATCTTTTTTTGGTATCAAGGAAATCACCGCTTCTCTCCATGAAGGAGGAGTTACACCATTCTTGAACACATGATTAAATGTGGCCTTCATTACTGGAGTCAGCAGATCTTTCATTTCCTTGTATCATTCAGAGGGAAAACCAGCCAGTCCTACTGCCTTATTGGGTTTTAGATTTGATGTTGCCTTTTTAATTTCCTCATGCGTAATTTCACTAATTAGATGCTTATTTTGTTCGTCCCTCACTTTAGGTGTTAGCTTCCATCTTCATTTAATCTATTTTGAGCTGTGTATATAAATTTTTATTAAAAAGTTTCAAATGATTGTTGTGTATATTTTAATTTGTGGCGTATGTATGTGGTGTGTTGTAGGGTTCTTTACTTTATAAATTGTGTTTTCAGCTTGTTGCTTTTTTAATTTGTAAGGGAGTAGTTTAGCTGATTTTCCTCTCGTTTCATAATGTCTTTGTTTTAGAAGGGTTTTTTTAATGTCATTAATGTCATTTGGGTAGATTTCATTCAATTTGTTCTTTTTCATATCTATTTTTTTGTTTTATATATGTTCTCTAATATGATCTGATCCAATTTTTCAATATTATTTTCCCCCTGAGAACAGCTTTGCATGTGTCCCAAAGAATCGGTTTGGAAACTTCCCTGTTATCATTTTTTATATCCATCCTTATTTGCTGCCTCATTTGATTAAGAATCCCTGTGTTTAATCTCCAGATAGCACTCTTCCTTTCAGAACCTAATAATAGGTCCATAGAGATTTGCTTATGATCTGACAAGTCCACGGTCTCAATATTGCAATTTATTACCCTAGATAAATCTCTTTGAAATATAAAACAGTAGTCAAGCCTAGAATAGACAGAATGCGGGTGAGAAAAAAAGGTATAGTCCCTCTTTGTCAGATTCAGATCCCTGCATATATCTGAGAGTCCCAGCTCCCCTATCATTAATTTCATATTTTTTGTAATTTTCCTCTCTCCTGAGGTTTTGATCTATCCAGGGTTGGATGAAGTCTAACATTAAAGTCTCCCCCACAAATTAGGATACCCTGAGCCTTCAATGTTAATAATTCAAAGATTTGTTTATAGAATTTCCATTCAGAACCCAGAGGAGCATAAACATTCAGAAAAGTAACTAAAACACCCTGCAGATATACCTGGACCAGTACAAATCTCCCGTCACCATCTTTCTTTTCATTAGTACATTCAAAGTTTAAATTACTGGAGGTTAGAGTTGCTATCCCTCTCCTAGAACTCTGGCTGTAGGAAGATGAGTACTGATTAAATTTCCATCTCTCAAGTTTTTTGTGCTCCAATTCTGTTAGATAAGTCTCTTGAAGGAGAGTTACTTTTGCACCCTCCGTCTTCAATTTTGCCGTAACTTTGCTCCACTTGATTGGATTTCCCAGACCATTTACATTATAAGTGGTTACTTTAATTGACATACTTTGCATTGTGAGTCTTTGTGTATATTTTAAATCATAAAACATATCTTACACCCCTGGTGCTGCAAGGAACAGTAGCACAAACATGAACATTAACTAGTAACATGGTAACAAAATAATGATCCCAATCACAAATAACAGTATTGACTTCCAATTTTAAGGACTCGTTAAAGGCCTTATGAGTCTATTGGAATGTGAGTATAGAGAGAAAGTCTCTTCCCCTTGCCAATGAAACAGGGCCCTCTTCAGCCTTTAAGCTGATACATAGGTCCATAATGTCCAGTAAGAGGTATCCTAACTCCAAATCTGTCCTCCACATGTCCTTAACATTATCCTCCTGATAAGTTTCATATTGGTTCACAGGTATCATATTGGGAAATAGGTTAATAGTCATCTGTCTCATAACATTATTCTCAGCATTATTCAAGATTCCTGGAAGATATAGATCGTAGATATAGATTATAAGATTGTAACTGTATGTATTTTTGTCATAGCAAATGTACTTATCAAATATCCTGACGCCGGAATGCTTGGAGCCGTTCCTTGAAGCTCTGCTTAAAGCTTGTATTCTCCCAGTATCCCTGCATTCTGCTGAATCGCCATGTCAGCTGGCTGATCTGATCCAAAAGGGAAGTTGGATTTTTCAGAACTGTCACCGGTATCCCCCTCTCTGCCATGTCCGCTGTTGCCTCCTCTGCCAAGATGTAAATCACTGTGCCGTCCTTATAAAACACTCTCAGTCTGGCAGGGAACGGAGTCTGAAATCTTATATTTCTTTCCCTGAGCGTAACTTCCGCTCCTGCATATTCCCTCCACTTCCTCAGTAGCTCTGGTGTGTAGTAATGGTCCAAGTGTTCTCTTTTCCCTTGGAAATTAAATCATTTTTTCTGCCAAGCTTTTTTGGAAACATCCTCATTCATTCTGTAGCTTAAAAACTTGACCACAGTTGATCTTGGTGGGGTTTGAGAGCGAGCGCCCGGTATGCTCTCTTGATATTTAGCGCTGTATAAGAACGGAGTGATGCTTTCTTCAGCTCCTTCTGTTACCCCATGTATTCTGACATTGTCGCCCCTCCAAGTCGGTCAGTTTAGCCTCTGCTTACACCTGAGGCTTCACCAGCTGTGACAGAACATCCTCTTATGACTGGATTCAGGCCTCAGCCATATTGATTTGCTCCTCTACTTCTTTCATTCTTTTGTAAATTTTATTAATATCGTCTCTATGCTGTTTAGTTTCTGGCTGGAGTTTTTTCTGAATTCTTGTAGATCTTTCAAGATTAAGCCCAAGTTGGCATTGCAGGTTGCTCCAAGTCAGTTTCCAGCTGCATGTCGTCCTCCATGATGCTTCTAGCTTGTGACAGTTGACCTACTCTTCTTTGTTGTATTGTCTACTTTGTGCAAGACTTTTCTTTCCTTTTTTGGGCATTTTTGTCCACCCGCTGTATCTACAATTGCTTTAGTGCCTCTCAGAGAAAATTTGAGTTATATCAGGCAACTTTTAATTTTTACTGTTCATAACCTGTCGCTCTATTCTGCCATTGCCTGGCCAGCTAGACCGGAAGTCCCCCTGCACTTTTTTCTTGTTTTTCTCTGTGATCTGACATGGACACATTTCATACTGGCCTGATAGTGATTCAGTCTGCTAAAATCCGAAATCAAGTCCTGTACACACATTGCCACATATATGTCACTGCTATCAAACTTTCACTTCCCACAAACTCCCCCGCTGTCACTTCCTGAATCCGCTGTGACAAGGACTGTATCGACAGTGGCAGGAATTCCTGTGACAAGTGCGATGGTAGAAATTGTGACATGTATCCACGATGGCACTGCAGAGGGGTGTGACAAGCCTCGACAGGACTGTCTACCCTGTGTCATGAGACAGTATGTCATCACTGTGTGTGACATTCCCTCAGGGGCACAGATTGTGCTAAAGAGACACTAAAACTACCAATATCCTTGTTAAAGCCTATTGAGTGTCAGGACACTGAAAGAGAGGGGCTGCAAATTATGAATGCCATTGTGCACATAATTGGTGGATAATTTGTGGCCACCCAAAATAAAGTGTTACATGATCATCTCTGGGAGGAACATAATCGGCTTATATGGATGAATCTCTTTTGTATGGTCCCCCTCTGAAGGCTTTTAGCCTGCCAGAGGTGGCATCGCACTGGGGTTTGCACATTTGCGCCTCTTTTCTGCTTTACAATACACTCTCAGCAAGCAACAAATGCCCACAATTAGTCTGAGCAACAGAAGTCTCTGTCATGATCATACTGTATATTAACTGTGCACTGCAGACAGAATATCCTGAATGAGATCACAGACTAAATTTTTTAATTGGTAAATGGGCTTTAAATTCAGACTTGAGTGTAAGCTGATAAAGAAGGATAGATATTTTTAAAGTGAGGAACTGCATTCTCAAGCCCTATAAATCAACGGGTTTTTTTTCCCCCTCTGGCTGCACTGTAGAGCCAATTAGTCAGATGGAGGTGCAGTGTTATCTCCACTCTGGCTCATCTCCACCACACAACCACACATCGCCTGTAAACCACTGTGGTCGAATAGGCCCGGATAAGATCAGTAATAAAGAATCCACCTTGCTGATATTTCTGCCATCACAGCAGCTAAAGAAGAAAAAGCAAAGGTTACTGCTGTGTGGTGCCATATATACTCTCCTCTAATCATATCACTTAATACCATTAAAAACTGGAACAGTATTGCATGAACAAAAAACTGCTTCTCTAATCTCTACACTTTCATGGCTGTCTCTGCACCTTCCTTCACTGTATTGTAAAAATGACATCATTTTACCTGCTTCTTCAACTAGAGAGTTTAGGTAATCGAGTATTTGACATACATGTGAGTCATGTGAGTTAATTGTCCAATCTTTTCATCACATGCATCAATAGAGGATAATGCCTCAGAGTCCATATCTTAAAGCAGTGCTTCAACAATTTAGTATTGCACTTGTCATAAAGTTGGTTGGCAAGATTTAAAACAAAAATTGGCAAAATGTATTTAACAGAAGCTGAGATGTCTCAAGTTTTAGTCCCTAGTATGAGTCAAGTTCCACAAACCTAATCTATTCCCAGACAAGAATTTCAATATTGGATGATTCTGCAAAACTCCACATTTTTTTAATGTTCAGTGCTAGTATTTTAAAGGTATACTATACAGGATTTGTAGGTTGGTGTTTGTAAACACACAGTATTCAAAGTTGGCCCCTCCTCCCTGGCAAGTGAGTGAGCAAGAGAGAGAGAGAAAGAGAAAGAGAGAGAGAGACAGAGAGAGAGCGCAGCAGTGGTTGAGCGAGCTAGAGAGTGAATGAAGAGAGTGAGTGGCGCTGGCAAGATCAAAGTTGTGAATCAGATAAATAAAACGTTATTTTCTGATTGTTTCATTACGGTTATGTTCTAAAGCACAAATAAACACGCTCACACCTCTGCACAACCCTGCGGGAAGGTGCTGCATTGCCAGATTTTATGTGAATTTAGAGCTTCATCCAGTCCGCTATGATCTCTCTGCTCCACCTTCGGTCAAGCAGACGCACAGACCTGCAGCTCTTTATACATCCATGACACGGAGACAGAGAGCAGAGCAAGGCAGAGGAGAGAGATATGGAGACAGCAATGTAACCTGGTCGCTACATTACATATCCTGACCTCACACCCTACGTGCTGTTATTGGCTGGGGGCTACACACCCACTGCGCAAAGACTGACGCCCAGAAGTGTCCCAAACACAGAAAAATAATAAGAAAATAAGAAAATACAGGCAGAGGACAAGGTCTCTGAAGGTACATACATCGCCACACACTTCTAGTGGGTCATAAATGAAGATTTACAGGGATTACTTTTGTATCAGTCTATACATTGTTTTTTAGGAAAGTCCTGCATAGTGTACTTTTAAAAAAATCTCATTTTCTATCTGTGCATGGCCAGTATGGTATGGTTAAGGTTAGGGAAAGATTGTAGGTGTGGCAAATAAATTATGGTTAAGGTATGGTCAGGGTTAGTCAACTAAAGCACTTGGTTAAGGTTAGGGAAATGTCATAGTTCCATTTAATAAAAAAGTCTGTGACAGGATGTGAACTCCAGTCATTTGAATGACAGTCAGATGGGCTACACCCTGTTGGGTGTAAATCCTGAGGTGCGGAATCACCCAGTATGTAATTCTATACTGTAATTCACAAGTTATTCTGGAAGCTCTCCCTCTCTTGTTACATTATTTCTAATTGGTAGAGTTAAATGTAGTCTCTTGGACTTAAAGTATATCCTCAAAATGTCAGTGATGTGGAATGAATGAGTGACAGCAGAATGGCTGCGAGTAAACAGACGTAGTCATTAGAACTGGCTTCAGGCTGTGCTTTTGGAATGAAAAACAGAAGCTGCATCTATTTCTTATACATTTTTGTCAACAGTTCACTGCCTCCACAGCAGGAGCACCACTGTGCAATATGCCTCTGTGGGTTGGTTTATGGTGGAGCATGATGTTTTTTTCTGTATACTATTTAAAGACCACAGGAACTTGGTTATCTATAAATGTATTTATCTCTCAGAAATTTATTTTTATGGGGTTTTTCCCGAAGAGCAGATTTTGGGGACTTAAAACAACTTCACTTTGTCATGTGGCTTTTTAATATCACTAGTTTTACACACAAGATTTCCGATTTTACAATCTTACAATTTCAATTAGCAGACGCTTTTATCCAAAGCAACGTATTTTTATCCAAAGCGACGTACATCAGAGATTTTACAATTATAAATGAACCATTAATATCTATAAAACCTCAGGTTATCACTCCATTTGACAGTAGAGATATAGTATGTTACTTTCTGTTCTTTCAGGCATCACAGCTACAAAATAATTTTCTGTACTTTCATAACAAAGCACAGCATGTTGTGTCATTTGGTGATTCAGATATCCCAGTTGAATCTATTCTTTTCTACATATGCAACACACTCCCCTCCCTTTGTGCGAAAATCAAAATATTCAGTTCCATTCAAAATAGCAATAGAGGAGGAAGACAATGTTAACTAAGAGTGGAATTAGACTAAAAGTCAACTGGTCACATCTAACATGTTTATATGCACAGACTCTGCATTCATCAATCTTCCAGTCTATTGATTTACAGTTACTATGTTTTCTTTATTTGACTGATAATCCCATTGAACATTCCCATAGATTGGGCGTGCTCATGCAAACATCCTACAGAGAGGTCAGAGTTCACTGCCAAGCTCTTGAACACTGTCGATGTGGTCTGACATCATTAGTCTGATTCCTTGGCTTTGTCTTTGGGCTTCAAACCCCATCCACCCTTCAGTGTATGGGACTCTGTGTGGTTAGGACAGATGTTCACTTTTAGAGACAACGCCCTCAATCAGAGCCTGGGAATTCATGTGAAGGCTCGCCTGGTTTGAGCTCACTCTGGTCTTCACACATATCCAATGCCTTCAGTCAGAGGGGTCGACCGCTCACCCGTGGGATTGTGGGCAGGGGGGTTGGTGTGCTTGGTGTGATGCCTCTCCCTCTGCCCTCTTTCATATCCTATTGATGTCCTAAAGAGTCCAGGTTAGAGGTCAGCCCTTCAGCGGTGGCAGGGTCAAACTTCATCTCATGAATATGGAAGACTATTGGGCTCAGGGGACCATCTGGTCGGCTCTATTGGAAACGAAACAAATGAGCCTGCTGAGAGGGTGCCGTATTAGTGTAATTACTGTGGATTTCCCAGGCCTAAGAAACCCCTTTGCACCCGGCTTCTGCAGGTGGATTAGATAAAACTGAAACTTAGCACTGAAGTTTGGTATCAAATTGAATATTTTTAGTACTCTAATGTCACGTATGCTTAGGCCTCTGCTGTGTTGATATTGTAATGATTGAGTGAGTCCTGCATCTTTCATCATCAAACATTATTCTTATTGAAATAAATAGCCATGCCATTTCTGTGTGTTAATTGTTTATGTAGAGTTTTGTGAGTTTGGTTGTTGCTAATGGATTTTGAATTTGGCGTTGGGTATAACCATAAGAAATGTTTTGTCATTGGGCGCAATGTGATTGCAATGGCCCTGGTTTGAATCCAACTGGGCACTTTTGTTGCTTGTCTCTAGCCTCATTTCCTGTCACCTCTCTGCTATTGACTGTCTAAATGAAGGTAAAAATTATAAGAAATGTTAGAAATGTTATGTCTCACATTAACAATTAGCTGATTTAAGTTATTACACACTGTTTGCAAACTGTGACACATCACATTACATTTAAGAGGCCTAAACAAGCCTTAAAATAAGACACAGCTGATTACAGTGGATATAAGATTTGGCATATGGAATAATTAGAGTGTGATGGTGTTTACAAAACAAAATTCTTTATATTTTCAAGTGGGATGTTTGACACTGTTTGCCTGAGATGATAATTTTAGACAGATACAAATATCTAGATACAAAGATAAATAACCTTTCCATAGGCCATGAATGAGTAAGAAATTGAATCAAGCTCAGCTGCCTGGTGACCTTGATAAGAATCTCATCCTGTTTGTCACACTGTGAGTGGGTCTTTGTGAGGACTTTCACTGGAGGCGAATCCTGGGTCAACCTCTCGCTGTCATTCCGCTCTGCTTTCTACTTCTTTCCATCATTTACACCTCCCAGGAGTGAACAACCACAGTGCAACTCTGTGTGTCAGTGACTGTGTGTGTATATGTTTTTCTCAAGAGTATTTTTTTTTTCATTTTGAATGCAGTGAACAAAGCGCCTATTCTTTTGTATTGCTCCTGATACGGGTGACCTGGAGTCAATGAAAGCAGAAGCGCCGGCCTGCAGATTTCAAAGGGAGATTGAGAGGGTTTGGATACCTTTCTCATCTGACAGCACTGTTTGAAAGCTTTTTGATGTAAGAAATAAAAACATAGGCCCACTAGAGCCAAGGTGCTTCAGAGGAGGTTTGTTTGTATCCTTTTGTTCTGGGTTGAGCGATTCTAAGGGCTTGAGCTTGTTAATAATTACACTCACAGGATCAAACTCAGATCTTAGATTTGTTACATTTGTGTGATAGTCAATTTTATACTGTCCACGTAGTTTATGTGCATACACAGCTGTCAGATAATAATTATTGATTATTTTCTTGATTAATCTGTTAATCATTTGGTCAACAAAATGTTGTAAAATAGTATTTAAAAAACTGACCATTTTTTCCCAGAGCCCAAGGTGACATCCTTATTTTTTTTACATTTTAGAAGTTAGAACCAGAGAATAATTAATTAATCGACTAATTGTTTCAGCTCTCTATATATTACCATATATATGAGTTTAGTGGCTCATTATCCATAATTTGTGTGGAGAATAATTAAATTACTTTTGGAAGAACTTTAAATGTGCCTGACAGTGGAATGGGGATGCAGTAACAGTTTAATTTCTGTGTTCATTGACATGTAGCTGAGAGGGAATGAAACACTTTGAAATCACGTACTGTGTAGGTGCACTAAGACACACAAACACAAAAGAAGAAGAAAATAACCCAGAGGATTGTATATTGTACTGTATGTATACTGTACATCACGGTGTGTCAGAGTGGGCTAAAAGGAGGCAGAGTTTATGTTTGGGAGGTGAGCCTGGAGCTTGCCTGTCAGGCTGAGTGGCACTAAAGACTCCAAGCATGAATAAATCACCACAGTTTGACCCATTTAAATACCAAATGGAACCATACTCTCCACTGGGGGACTACAGGCCTGTTTCAACACACTGCCTCATTTCCATGATGGAAGCAGGATGCCACTTGCAGACAGTGGGACTGTGGGAGTCACAGTATTATGCAGCGGTCTTTAAAGCACTTCTGGCATGACTGCATTGCCTTTGGCTCTGGGTCAAATGAACAGAGATGTCCCCTCCTGCAGCCTGAAGTCGGTGATAGCATAGTAATCTAATGATACTGTAACCTTGATGTGAACTCAGCATTTCTCAGCTGCACTAGCTGAAGGAAAAATTCTCCATCATGCCTCTTTTTCATTCAGCTTCTCTACGCCCCACAGCATCACCTCCAGCCCCCATCTCTAATTGGTCATGGAGTTGCTCAGCAGCGAAGTCATCACAGACTGGCTAGCTGGCTAATGGCAGCCTCTGCTCACTTAAGTCAACAGTGATTAAACAATTCTCTTGCTCTATGCCAACTGGAGCACTTCCAATTTGGAGAAAAGACATGAATTTTTCAGTTAAATGTGTAGGCCTACATTTTCTACATGAATAAGATTTTCCACTCCCTCTGGAGGAAACAAGATGTTCAAGGCTAACAATCATCTTTGTGCCAAACCTTTGGCCCTGATGGGCTTATTCATGCCGTGTGACTCCAATCACAACACAGTGTAAATCTCTAATGCGATGGCCGTGGTTTGACTATGATAGGTGTGCAGATGTGGTTACACTAAGCTGGTTTCCACCTGCCACCACCAACACCATCTGTACGGTTGTCCCAGAGTGAATGTCGTGTCTTGTCTGAGGAGCTGGTTAATATTTAAATTTCATGTTTTTCTGAGATGTGAGGAGTGACAAGAACCACAGTGCTGGGAGGGAGGGAAATGGGTAGCAGGGCTTTGGCAATCAGGTGGTGATCAGTCAGAAGGTGCTCACTGATATGAACCTGTGACTTATTGATCTCTTTATTTCTGTCTGTATCTGTAGTCGCCTCTACCTGGAGAGGGAAGCAGTGGACTGACAGTGTTTGCCATGACATCAACAAACAATAACATTGACTGTAATGCCAAGTTTGCCCAATCCGTGTTGTACTAGTGTTAGTATTTGCTGTAGAGGCAAAAATACCTTGCTCTGTGGTGAGGAACAAGAAATTACAGACTCATTAATAACACTGAGCTTGATCTCAGATTTAAGGAATTTATTACGGAGTATCAAGTCAAATTGATATGAACGACCAACAGCAATCAGCAAACAGAGACAGAGTCTCGCTATTTGGTCAAATAGGGTGCAGTCTCTCTCAACCAAGGTGGCATCAAGAGAGTGAACACAGGTCAACTGAAATGACTGTCCTAATATGTAGACAGATCCATGCAGATGGTCACATACTCATTTGATGTCTGTCTTGATTTCACCCAGTTCAACTCCGTCCACTGTCTAGACGCAGGGGCATCAGCTTGTTTAAGACAGTCATTTGAGTTCAGTGCTATTCACTTGTACAGTTCATTCAAACATACTTTGTCCTTACATCATTCTTACAATTTATAACACACCAAATCAGAATAACAGATTAAGAAATAAGATTTCCCCTACATTTGCATTAACACAGGCTTAGGAATATCCCTTTCTACGAATGAGAAACTGATTAACTGGTATCACCCAGTGGCTGTTGTGAGACAATTTATCTGACAACAAGTAAACTCCTTGTGACAGCATTGACAGAGGGAATCAGTTTCACTGGAGCTGAAGTGAAAGCATACTGATGCCATGCAATAATCTGCTCAGGTTCAGAGTTACAGGCATAGAGACAACTATGACCTCTAACTGAGCAAAGGTTGTCGGGTTTAGACCTTAGGTAAAGTGGCCAAGAGTTTCTGGAAAGAAAGAACAGGACTTAAGTAGAAAGCAATACATGTGTTGTGGAGCAATCACAGCGGAGAGAAAGCTTGAAAGATAGGGGCCATCATCTCCTCTTATGTATTTTGAGTATTTTGAGGCGAGTGAAAACATAGCCTCGGTGGAAGAAGAGAAAGGCTTCAAACTGCAGCTAGCAACCATTAACCCTCCGGTTATGTTAAAAAAAAAAAAAACAAAATCCATCATGTTTTGGGTCAAATTGACCCACACTGTTAAAATATCTTCACAAACAGGCAAATAATCAACTCATATCCATCAAAATTTCATTATAGCAAAGAATTCAGAAATAAGAAATATAAGATCATTTGATGTATACACTATTTTTTCTCAACAACTATTACGTTATTCTTTGTCACAAACTGACATTTTTGCAATTCTTCTATGAACGTAACACAGGGATGTTCACTTTATGTATTAGTCTGATATTTTCTGCAGCACTGCCAAAAAAGTGTGGGACAGCAAATTTTTACCCTGACAGGTAAGTCAATAAGTGTAGGCTAGCACACTAACTATATGGCGTGCTGAGGTAAAATCTGTATTTTCACATTTTTGCACTCTGCAGTGATGAGAGTTTTACAGTAAAGACAGTGGAGTTGTTGTGGAAGATTGTTGCTCACTAGAATAAGCCATTGCAAAACTAAATGTAAGACACAGTGTGTAGATGTTGAGGTCGGAGCAGCCGGGTCATGTTGTTTGTTTACTTAAAACGGTTTTTCACTAATTATTCAAATGTAATGAGGCTCACTGGAGTTGCAACACTGCTTCACTGTGTCCCTTTGAAGAGCGGTCTTTATTGATTTAACCTAATGAAGCACTTTTTTAAAATCCCAAATGCGTTCCAATTACTACTCTGAATCCTGCAGCTGCAATTAGTCCTGAAGCCAACGGAGTGCTGTGGGGTGTGCAGGAATCCCCTGCAGACGTGGATTCCTTCATACTGTATGATGCTTAACAGGCTATTGTTTTTTTCTAACTTTTGCAATCCTGTGTTGTTCTTTTTTTCAAACTAAAATGTAATATTTTGCTGAAAACTGTAAATAGCAACAAGGCATCTAAGTGTATATCATGTACAATGAGGGCAGCAGAGTGCAGCATAATATTGATCTAACATTGAATAGCTTGTCTTGATTTTGTCTCAGGCAATGTTTCCATGTTAGACAGCACTAGTTATGAGAAAGTTGGTCACTCTGTTAAAGAGAGTGAGACTATTTCAGTTAGATTCTCTGAAGTTTTCGTGCCCTTGACACCCCTACCCACCCACTACCTTCTCTCTATCTCCAGCTCTCTCTCTCTCTTTCTAGAATCAGTGTGATTTATAAGGGCTAATAGCTGCCCACTCTCTTCACGCTCGTTAACTCTCCATCTATTGATATTAGCCAGTCAGGAAATGGAGCTAAATTATCCCATTCACCGGGTGACTTTAACAGTCCATAGGATTTACCCTCTAAGGGAGCCTCTTGTACATTGTAACACTTATGCAGTGTGCACACATTGACATACCTTAACCCACTGACAACTGCACATAGCAATTTAATTATGTATATATTATCATACATACATACACATATTTTCTCAACTTACCAAACCACCACAAAAAGATTAGCGACATACTCAAGATAAGGTGAAATACAGAGAAAAGACAGACCGAGAAGTATTTCATAGGAGAACCAGACTAGTAAAGGAGGCCACCCAACCCCCTTCCCCAAATAACACCCTCAGGGAACAGACTGGTAAACCACTTCATCAGCCCCCAGCACATCAGTCCAACCATATATGGACAAAACAGGGCGGTGCAGGAGGGATAGAAAATTCCATCACTCTCCTCACTTTTCCTCCTAATGCAAATCCTCTTCCCCCCTGGTCCTAATCACTTCCAACATGTTTTTATTCACCTTGCTTCTTCCCAAGTGGGGCAACCCAGTCTGTCATTTAACCCAAAGCCTTGTGCTCTCTGGGCATTTTTTTTTATTATTCTTGCAAAAAAGCACCAGCAGGCCGCAGGGATGAAGTGCTTTGGTGTGGTGAGAGGGAAAAAAGTGCTGTGTGTTGGTACTGTATCTTTGACAACATCTCATCCTCTTGACAGGAAAAGTGCAGTGTTTCCTTTGAAAATCTGAGATATTTTCAAATTGAAACACCCAGAGCAGCAGAACAAAAAGGTGGAGTGTTTTGAACAAGAAAAGGTGCTGGTTAAAGCGCTTTTATAGAGACAGCTGCTTCAGCTCTACACACACACACACGTCTGAAAAAGGCGCTGATTCTCTAAACAGAGATCTAGTGGGCACAAGGCCTAACATTATCTTCAGGATTATTTCCTCCTTCCTTTTACTGCCCATAGACACACACACACACACACATTAGCGGCAGCACCACCACAATCTCTGCCACCAGCATCACTAAAAAGACACATTCTGACTCTGTCTCAGACAGAGCTTGTAGCTAACAAAGAGCAGTTGTCTTTGTTCAGCTGGCGCAGGAGAGGGAGGGGTGAACAAGGAGGGATAAGGATGGAGGATGGGGAGAGACACTGACTTTCCTTTTCTCTGTATGAGCACAAAAAAAGCAGAGATGCAAAATTTCCCCCACTAATCATACACAAACACAACGCTACCTGTTAAGGTGCTGAGCCTTGCACTACATGTTCTTAAACAATACTGTGCTCACTCAGGTAAGTCTAATGACTATTTAATATATTAGAATACCCACAGCAAAGCATATACAGTACTATGCGGTATAAATATTATTCCTTTTAAGCATACAGTACATCTCGGTACTGGAAGGATGAGTCAAGGCAATGCATTTTTAAAAACCTGAGCGTGGTATAAATCCTCTTTGTGATTGTCAGCATTACAGCAGATATAACCAAGGTAACATCCAAGCAATAGCTGACAATGTCAGAGGTCACTACAGCAACATATTGTTTGCACATCTTCCCAGGGTGAAGACATGTTGTGTTGTGACCCATATGAAATTCAAAAAGTATAGTAAACATATTATCAATCTCTCTGTGTTTCTCTGCTTCAGTCTCTAGAGATGCAACACAGCCTGTTGGGTACCATGATCTCAACATACTGTGATAATTATTTAATGATGAGACACAGATGGTAGAGACATCTTTTAACTCTGTGCCGTCTTACTTTGCGATGGAATGCATGGAAAAGAGCTGAATTATTTCAAGAATGCTTTAACTTGATGGCACTCTCCTCTCATGTGTCCCCTACTGTGTCTGAAATGTAATGCTTCAAAAAACAAACTCCATTAGTTGACTTGAGGCTGTCAAAGCAGTTTTCTTCTCCTCCTTTGCAAAACATCAGAGATGTAAAAAAAAAACTGCTGATGCCACATGTCAATTAAATATTAATGGTCTATTTTTTTTATGGAAGAACTGAAAGTCAGAAAAAAAACAGATGGTGAAATGTCCTTGTTTGTCTGAGAGGGAACATAAGGATGTATTAATAAAATTGAGTAACTTGAGGCCATTATTCTACTTTTTATTCTATAATGAGGCAGCACATCTAAGAACAATTACTCTTATTAATTTATTTTTGCGTAAAGCTAATCAGCACAAACCGCTACCTCACAAAGTCATACGCACATGCCTCAGAAACTATTTTAATTTTCAATTGGGCCAAAACAAATCAAGCAGGGCCTGTGTTTGACAAACCAAAATGAAAGTCAATCCCCAAGAGCCTCTGCTAAATTGCTTTGCTTGGGAGCAATTATAAAGGGATCTGTTGATTTTGTTGTTAAGTGGCTCTGATTGGGTGCGGAGTGGCGGGCTCTAATGTGGAGACTAATGCAAAGTGACATGTGTGGCAGGAGTCAGGACCTCATCACCTCGATGGCTATTAAGACCGATTTCGATGAGACATTTCCTACTCATACTCACCTTGAGCTTTGGTAGTACAACTGGGTGAAAATATTCAATACCAGCACTGCTGAAAGAGCATTTTCTATATAATGACTGACACAGTTTACACACAGGAAGGAAGGATGGAGATAACTGGACACTATAACAGAAAATGTTCATTTCAGTTACCATACGGTGAAAGGTCCAAACAGTTCAGGACTTTCTCAAATCACTTCCGTCTACATTTGGCCAATAGCTGAGACAGTCACTGTCCATTGCATAACTGAATTTGATTTAGTTTACCCTTACGTTAGAGTCACCCTATCCCTCTTCTGCAGCTGAATATAAATGGTTCCAAATAGGACTGCTTTATCCTAACACACATCCACAGTACACCTTATTACTTAAGGAAGACACATTAAACATTAAGGAAATAATAAAATGTGTAAATTATTAGGATATCATGATATGATAATGGAATGACATAAATCTAGCATATAGAGCCAGGCAAAAGCTAGAGAGGAAACAATAAAAGCACCACCTGTACACTCTGTTACAATCCAATATAACAGCCCTGCAATAAATCCAACCTTTGTGAAGCTTATAATGTTCAATTTGTGTTGAGGACAAGATGTGCCGACTCAACTCAGAGGGGATTTTGCAGCTGTAGTTTGTGGTGTTGTTGTATTGGATTGCATCATATTGTAAGGTGTTTCTGTGTCCAGCCCCTGTCTGCTGCTTATTTGTTTCACCTATCATCCTGCAAGATGAAGGAGGAGAGATTTGGACCATGCCAGACAGCGTTTACCTCAGTATTAGATTAAAGAAAAGAAAATTCTAATAAAATTGAAGCTGCCTCTTTTCTCAAGAGAGCGACAGTGTTTGTCATGTACAGGTACATGCGCATGTGTGTGTGTGTATGTGTGTGTGTGTGTATGAAACGTTTGCAATTTGTCAGCTGTGTTTGTTCTAACCTGGCAGAAGGTAGCGATGGTACCAGGAAAGGTGTGATAGTGACATCATGTCACAACAAGGTAGGAAATGTGCTAAATGTTCAGAGGCAGGCATCTGCTCCACTTAAGCTGAACAGAGCATCAAGATGTTTATATAAATCACAATTAAGATCAGATTTAATTTTAAAAAATGAAATAAAAAAATACAAATGACCACATTTATCTTACAAATGAAACTATTTGTCCTCTTGTGTTCTAAAAGACATTATTTAACACAATCAAAATAAACTGTGGGTGAGCTCGGACAAATGCTTCTGGTAAAGATGGAAGTATGTTATTATTATAGTCATAAAGTTCACTTTTAGTCAAGTCATATGTGGTGACCCAGTGGTGTGGCGTCTGAACCTATACTTCTCAGTTTCCACTTTATCTTCGTGCAATATACATCGCATCACTCCTCAACTCAGCACTCCTCATTTAACATTCTCCCCGTCTATGACTGAAAACAAGCACTGACAAGGAAAACATCACGTCGTCTTTACTTCAGCAGAGTGTAATGCGGCAAAATGATGAGAAGACTTGTGAAAGGTAAAACAGGGGGCATACGTTTCTGTGTGACTGGTTTTCCCAGATGGCCATGTGGAGGGAGCTGTGTGATCAGAGATCTAATAAACCGGTGGATATGCTGCAACGCCTTTCCTGGGAGGGAGTTGTTGCCATGGCAACCACACCACAAGCACTGCAGGTTAATGGTGGGAAATTATGATTGCAACTAACACACATGGTGACTGCTGAATCAACTTTCGGCTCACTGTGGTGTTAGAACGACACAAATGGTTCCCAAAGTGCGCTTCTTGGACACCGGACAGGCCTTTGAACAAGTTCCAGTTGGCCCCCTGCAAAATGAAGAATATTTCACTAATGCATTGTATTTGTTAAATAGTTTTACTCTCTATATCTGCCATATGCCTACACTACATCTTAAATTCAACAGTAATAAAATATCCCAAAACACTTTTCAGATTGGTTTCAGAGGGCCTAATCATCTCAAAAAGGGACTCCCTAACACATATCTTCTTAGGATAAAAAGCTTTAGAAAATCTGTGTGCAGGAATAATAGAAGTTAACACAAATATGCTTGCTATTTGAGGTTTACTACTGTAACATGAGTCATCATAGTGTCAGGGATGTACTACGGATCCCTGGGCTTACTAGACTCAGGCTGAAGGTCTCCAAGCCTGTGCTTCTATGTGTTAAAGGAATAGTTTAGAAGATCGACCGCACTCTCATGTCTATGGGATAAATATGAAGCTGGTTAGCCTAGTTTACCACAAAGACTGGAAATGGGGGCGACTGCTAGCGGAGACTTCAGGAAGTCACTGCTTCCGGCCAAGAAACAGTCTGGCATACAACTGCTGGGAAAACCACAAGCTGCTGATGTTAAACTTATTAAATAAACAAGATATAAAGTGTTAATTAGTGAGCTTTAAAGGGTGATGCTAGGCAGATTTTGCTACCGTCGGACAGAGCCAGGCGAACTGTTTCCCCAAGTCGTTGTGCTAAGCTAAGCTGAACATCTCCTGACCCTGGCTTCATATTTACTGTACAGACAGAGCGGTATCAATCTTTTCATCCAACATTCAGCAGGAAAGAGATTAGGCATGATTACCAAAATGTTGAACTATTCCTTTAGGTGAGTGATTGTTGCAGTAAAAGGGCTCAGTCATTTAAGGCAAAAACAAAGACCCCAAAAGCCCTTCAAAAAAACTAAAGCAATAGCCTAAATGTTCACCTTGACGACATCACAGGGAAGAAGTCATCATGTCACCTTCAGAAGAAATGTTTGTCCCCTCAGGTTTGAATCTTAACAAAACAGTTCACAACTGACATGTATTAAGGAAATAGTGCAGTATATAGTATAATATAGTATACTGATGTGTGGTAAGTAATTGAGAAAAGAAATGTATCAGTCACTACACTCCATTGCTCAAAGCTGAATCAGGTTTATTAGCCCATATTAACTTTATTGCCAGTTTTGCTGAAACATTTAATGTATAAATAAATATAAAGAAAATAAAATACAAAGAAAACTTTAGGCCAAATACATTAAGCTGTGTTTACTCACAACTCCATACTTGTGTAAAATCTCCAACATGCCTTTTCTGGATTCATCTCATACAAACTGAGGAAATAGAAATTGGTGACAAGTTAAAGGAAAAACCTAGATTTAAGTTTCTTATAGCTGTTTTGGTTGCCACCAGAACGCTGCTTGAAATTTTCCAATGATTCTGACAGTAAAATCTCTGCATTTGTAACTGTAACCGAATTCCTAAATGAAGAAATTCAGCCAAAACCTGCACATGACACCTGCCTGACACACCTAGTCTTCCACTGTAGCTACAGTATAGATGAAGAACCAACCAGACAGCTCCCAAAGCTGCAGCTCAAACAGCAAGTGATGAAACGTTGTCACTTTACTGCTCCCCACAGAGAGGAAGAGGGGGAGGAAGAATACAAACAAATGACAGGTCTAAGAGAAAAGACAATTCTCTTTTTCAACATATTCTTGTGTGCAAGTGTTGGTTTGGGTGTATGTGTGTGTGTGTTTGCAGAGAGAGGGAGAGAGAGACTCATAAGATCCACTTTAAAGTCCATTTCATTCCATAATTATAATGAATTATTAATTAGAAAGTCATTAAATTTCTATCAACTCTGTGTCCATGACCCCCAAAAGTCTTTTGATATCCTTCTCGAATGAGCATCTCCTAACTGATGATGAACGAACTTCGGTTATGTTGATTTAAAGAGTGGTGATGGAAACAAATGTCAAAGACATCAAAACATTCAAACAATGAGATCTCATTAGTGCGGTTGGATGCCATTGGTTCCTCCGGCGGCTCCATCACCTCCACATAATTCGTACTTCGCAGCTCGTGGCTGGGTATAGGGTGGGACTTTTGTTCCCATGGTGGCGATGACAGAACAGATGGTGAGGCTGCCTGTTCGGGCACCGCTGTCGGTGTCAGACTCGTCTCAGTCCAGCTGACCTGCACCAGGCAGCTGCTCGTCACTGGAAGCTGCGCGCTGCAGCGTTTCCACTCCTGAAGTATCACCGTGTCTCTCCAACAGCGGGGCATCAGAGCCGATTTTTACAACCGAGGTGGTGTTTTCCACTGATATGATTCATCTGCGTTCATAAAGCTGATTTTTTTTTTTTTTTTTAATATTCTAACACATAATCTGCACCCCTCGCGTATCAGCTGCGGATACTGCATGGGTCAGATACAGTAGCCTGCAGCAGTCTTGCCTACGGAAGATACAGCGCTTCATAGGTGAGAGCAATCTGTTTATTTTATGCATGTCCTAAAATTTGATTCCTATATTGAATGTCACAAATTATTTTCTTGTTTTTTTGTTCGATAGAAATGAGAAAATATTCCAGCACCCGTCCAGAATGATAAACTCGGATAGATGAAGTCATCATTTTTTTTCTGTTTTAAGAAATGCACAGATCAACAAAGATGAAATGAAACAATAACGCGTTCTCCCTGCTGTGGCTCCTCGTGCAGCGCGTGTTACCACCGCAAAGAGGAAAGATAATGTTTGTAGGCTGTAGCTTCAACAAACAAAGATTGCATTTAGACAGAATACAGATCCTAAAAATTGACCATATTTATCAATGTCTGCTCAGCAATTATCTGCAATGTGTGCACTGGGTCAGTCTTATCAATAAAATGCATTATAGCAGAGTTAGATTTGCAAGGACACTGTGCTCTGCAGTCAACATACATATATGATTATTATGAAGCTTTCTCAAGACTAGACTATTGATAAATATAAAGTGACCAGAGATCAGAGGGAAGGAAACAAAGACAGCAGGAACCACATCAGCAGTGTTAAGTTGCTATTAGTTTCATGCATGCTTTTTTTATGCTTTTGCCATATCAAGCAAAATATCAATGTGAATTGATTCTCTAAAGGGCTCATTATTAAATCTGTAGTCTTGTCAGCAGCCCTGACATTTGACTGCACTGTGACACAGGGTTCAACTGACAATGTAGTGTAACATTTACACAAACTGCAGTATCACTCGCCAGTGCAGAGTGCAGCTGAAACAGCTGAGTAGCAGCTATGGGCTCATGTGCTCCATCAGACCTATTTGTATGGACATTACAAGGGTCGGGAAATTGGCAGATGTCTGAAATGCAGACATGGGGGAGAAAGACAGACAATACAGTGTTTCTACTCAGAAGTTTGAGAAAGCAAAGGGAGTCTGCATTATTAGGGTCACCTTTGTCAAGTGGGCTCTGTTGTTTCAGCTGCTGCATTACAGCGGCACCTGTTACTGAGATCACAAACACAACAAAGAACTCACTAATATCTGACTAATAGTTCAGTTCATCATTTTACTTTTTATTGAGACAAGAGAAACATTCTGCATTATAGCTTATGATTTGCACCCTTATCATGTTTTCTGGCAACCTCAACCACACAACTTTGTGTAGTTTACTTTGTCTTGATAATAAAAGGAGACCCAGATGTCACCCAATGAGCCAATGTTAAGAGAGTTTAGGGGGCTGTCACACCTTCCCCCAATCTTCACAATGCATTGTGACGCATCTCCTCAGCTGGTAATGAGAAGTGTGAGAGCCTGGCGAAACAAAGACACATCTTGGTGTGTCTGTGTGTGTGTTTGGAGCCATTGTGAGCGCTAGTGCCTAACTCTGTAGCATGTGCTGGTGCTGGGGTTCCCACAGCAGTGGAGGGGAGACTAGGGTGCAACAGCTTGACCTTCTCCCTTTGTGAGTGTGATCTCAAGGGGAACACGGAAACAAGATGGGCCATTGAGAGGTTTTGTCAAGATGTTAGAAGTGAGTCAGCTGTTTTGTCTTCCTTTGTTTTAATCAGCAATACACTGAAAATTAATTTTTGAGATCACTTTGACCACCACCTCTAGATAGATATGGTGTAAGAGACTTTCAATTGTAATCATACATTTTAAATTCTGTATACCACTTCAAAAAAGTTCAAATAAAATGCGCAATTACAGTTTAACAAGAACAAAATTACATCCACAACAATGTTTTAATAATGCACATTTATAAAAGTCTATTTTAAAAGCGTTATTATTGGCATGTTCTCTTTGGTTTTGCAGTCAATTTGAACCACGCAAGTTAATCTTCCTTGTCCTCAACATTGTTTCAAATGGGGATTCCCCTGAGATTAGAGACTTTGGCACAGTCAGTATGATTGATCGATGCTCCAATGACAGCATATTGGCTTTTCACCGACATTGCAACTGGAAGGAGAGATGAAGTAGAGGGGGAGGATGAGGGCAAAAAAAGGAGAAAAAAAAAGAAAGCCAGAGAAGAAAAATTGTGTCAAGATCCATCTGAGTTCCACAGGGAAATAAAGCTACCGTATAGATTTGCAGTAAATAGAAATACAGAGACAATTTGCCACACTGTGACTTTTAAACCTTAATGGAGTCTGAAGAAGCATTGTTACACTATGCAGCATACTTTTCTTAAATTCCATACATAGTATTGGATCTTCTTATTGTACCTTCAGCCCTGTTGCGTTTTTTCAGTTCAGCAGTTTCCTCCTGTGGCCTTCCAATTGAAGCAGAGCTCTCCATCCTCTCCCTCTTTACTTTCCCTCTTCTTTCTGACTGAGTGGACATGCATCGTTCTCCTCCTCGGCTCTACACCTCTGCCATCAGCAGCTGCACCAAAGCCTTGTGTGATGTGAACTGAGACTCTTGCATACTAATAGAGTAGGAATAGGATGTCTCTCAGGCCGGCCAGCGCAGTGAGGACATGGAGAAAACATCAGGCAGCACTACTCAGCTTTCCAGCACCACATGATAGCTCTGGATTAAAACTGATAGCTTTACTGTAGAAATCTGGAGATATATTATTGCAATGTGGTGTATGCTAATGTGGAGAAAGAGTCAGACATTTGTGCACATGTGCATGATATGGTGCTACTAATCATAGCATAAGCACAGCCATATCATGCACACATGCTCTGTTATTATATGTGGTTTCATGCTGCACTCACCTTCTTATACTGGTGGCAGTTCTCAGTGGCATATTCTTTTAGCTGCCTGATGGAACTAATAGCTGTCTTCTCATGTCTTCTCATTTGGTTATGAAACAGACATGCCGGTGGCATAGCCGTTGCTATGGGGACGGCATGTCTGTGAGCCTGTTGTGCGGCTGCTGATTCAGAAACACTGCTTACATTTTGCACCCAGTGAAAAGGGCCTTAGAAACAGAGGGGGGAAGCATTGCCTCCTATGAAAAATGATGCAGTGTGCTATCAAGTGAGGTTCCTCTTGGCTGCACCGGAGGCACATGGCAAAGTGTAATGTCAGTAGCATTGCATTTAAGCTCTTAAAAGGTGGAAAATCAAGGTTACAGAAATCACTTCAAAACAACCTAAGAGTTTGACTGTTGACAAGTCCTCTTGGTGAGTCCAGTCCACAAAACAAGGAGCCTTTCTTACATCTTCAGCTGAGAACAGTGACTGCTGCCTGCCCACATATACTCACATTGCGTCTGACTGCACGCCTGTGTTTCGTTAGTCGCTCTGATTATCTTCATTGGTCCCTGTATTGTCCAGAGACCCTGTTTTATAAATGTATTTATGATTCCTTGGCATGGAGCAGACAAGCCTCATTATGTCCCACAATTACATCTTGCTTTCTTGCTTTGGTTCTCAGGACCAGTGAAGATTTATGGGAAGTGAAAATATCAGCGACTGTGGATATGTAGTTGTACATGTGTGTTTTATATGTGCAATGTGTGCTTAGATTAAAACCTCATAAGGATTGGGTGAGCAAAGAGAGTAAATCCCTCCTACTGGAGGATTCAATTCAGACAGTCAGCTGGATAATGCCAAGCTGTTGAGGGATTTTTCTGTCTCCTTCCAGTGGTCTGTGTATACATGCATGTCGCAGTGTGTGAGTCAAATAGGAAAGGGGAAACTGAACATGTATTTTGTGGAGATATGGATGCTGTAGACACACTACATATGCCTGCATTCAACTATGTTTACAACACTGTATGGACAGTGTATTTGCTATCTGCTGCACCAGCCAACAGATTAGCAATAGATTTTCAGGATACAGGTGCTGGGGCACCACGGGTCCAGTCTTGCTTTGGCAGCAAGAGAATTAATCTCAGACCTAATCTCTGTCACATCCCAGAGAACAAGAGTTCATAAAGGTGTTGTCCCACCAAAGTGGATCTGTGCAGCATGATGCTATAACAGACCTCATTCTCTCAGGAAAATGATCCTCTGAGATCTCAGTTCTCCTCTATTGGTGTTCTTGCCATGTTATGAGACAAGAATAATAGCCAGTACATTGATGCAGAATGGTAATAAAACAAAGTTAGCTATTTCTCCTCACAATGCACGTGTCATTTCCACCCTGAAAACAAATGCTGATAAGGGAATTAACAGTATTTATACAGTACTGAAGAGAAAGTGCTTTGTAGAGCCAGTTTTCCAAATCAAGAAAGCATATTTAATTTGTATCCACTATCAGTAGTTATGACAATAGATATGTGCTATTAGGTAAAAAAATCTCACTCTTTGTTCCTATAATGGCATTCATCCGTTTTATTTGATCTAAATACTGTATTCCTTGAAACACCCGCACACACATGACTACATGCATGTATGCAAGTAAAGAATATTTCAATGTGCTTTATCACTTTATGTAAAAGGTGGAAAGTGACAGGGAATCGTAAGTTACTAGACACAGGAAAGTCGGAAAGTTTAGTTATGCGTTGACTCAGGTAGAAAATGGATGGTGGATGGTAAAATGGCTGTAGAGGTCCAAACGTGAATATGTTGTATGTCAAAAACAATGGCATCTATATGGAAGCTATTTGCTGCACTAAGTTAACTGTGTGAGATGTAGATCTAGGTTTAGGCTGTAATAAATCTTATCCTACACACAGTGTAGCAGAGCGACAGTGGCTGAGAGGTTAGAGCAGCAGGCTACATGCCAGCTTGAATCCCTTGACTAGCAGGAGCCAGGAAATCTTTGTGTTGTTCACAGGTGGGAAGCCAGTGAAGGATCATGTCTTTGGCTGGCAAAGCTATGTGGTAAGACTTAAAGTTAGGCTTAAGGAAGATTCTTAATTACAGTCAAAACAGTGAAACTGATCTGTGGCCAACAATAAGTAACAGTACAGAGGTAATACTGGGCAGCTTGTAAGTATGGATTTGTGTACCACAGTGATTATGAAGCAGACCATCAGTGAAAAAGAGCATATGTGCTCAGCAGAGCCTCCTTGGGTCAATAAGGTCAACACATACACACAGTGAGAGATAGGTGGGAACGGATGCAGACCCCCATAGTGCTGCCAGGCTGCCAGAAACCTGGTGCCAGGTGTCTGAGTTTTATAGCCTCAGCATGAAAGCAGTGATTACTCTGCCTGTCTCCTCCGATTTCATACCCAAGCAGTGAAAAACATGGTGGACAGACAAATGTATTACCAAGTAAATTTCTATATGCCATGGCAAAGTATATTTACAGGCAAATTGAAAGACATATGAATGGATTACTTGAGAAATTGAATGATAGATGATTCAAGACAGAAGCATGTGCCACATATTCATTCATTCAGTTATTCTTAGTCAGAATCTAGCCAAGAGAAGGTGCAGGTCCCTGCTGTCCAGGGGCGTCGCAGCCATGGGTGTTACGGATGTTGTGACACCCGCGCTTTCAGATAAACATAATGTAGAATTTTCTTTTGTAACTTTGTCTTGTTATGTGATGTGTCAGCTCAGCTAACATCATTGAACATAAATGAAATAGGCTATCCTAAATGTAATCCAGATGTCAAATTTATTTGGTTTTTAAAGTCACTTCTACTGTTGTTTTAAATTGTCATAGACAAAGGTGGGCATTCATATGTAAGATGTGTAACATCTGTCTGTCTTATGGCAATGTGTTGCCTGCCTTATGGTAAAGTCTTAACGACCAAATTAATGTTTATTAGCATGCTAATCGCTAATTAGCCACCATGCTAGGCGGACTTTGGCGAGAAGTTTTTACAAGTTACATCTATGTCCAGAATGTAAACTCACATAGTTCATGCTGTTTTAATCTAAATGTCAAAGGAATATGTTGCTTTAGACATCATAGTTTTACTCCTTATGTTAGGGAGTAATGTGTGTTTTGCATTTAATATAAGTTAGAATGAGCTAGTTTGGATTGTGAATTAAAGCTAAACCACAGTAATATTACTGCTTATTATTGAGCTTAAAAAAGGTTCAGATGGTTGTAGCTGTGGCCTGTGAGAGCTAGTTGCTCACTCTCTTCACTCACTAGCCTCAAATCACCAGCTTATGTGATATTCTCCTGTTAGCTTTGAGGTGGACTTCAGATGAAGAGGGGCCGCTTCTTCCCTGTGGCTGTTGGAGAGGAACTGACGCCTGCTGATACAAAACCTCCTGGACAACTTTTGGTATTTAATTTTCCAATTAAAGACAATTAAAAGTCCCCTTTGGATTCCTACTAAAAGAGACACTTTTTTAAAAAAAAATTGAAGACAGTTTAGGTTGTACTAGTCCATGGACTCAGAAACGACTCTTTACTGATACTGATTTGTTACCAGGATTCAATTTGTTATGCATCTATAACTATCCATTTCATTTTAATGGAAGTGTAAGTTTCCTTTAATTTCATGTCTATAAGGTATGTAAGGAAGTAGGATAAAGATACTCTGTGATTATCTTAAGTATAATAAGGATAGCTATGCTCCAGTACAGCAATTCATACAAATAACTGGATGTAAGTAGTAAACTGCTATGAGACCCTAAACAAATTCTGCTGAGTTTTTACACTCATGTAGTCTCAGTAAATATTTTATGGTAAGCTGAAGCAGTGGTTACAACTACAGTAGTAGAAAAAATTGTTTAAATGCATGGCATTCATTTTGATTTGGCATGTTGAGACTGGAACAGGGCTCGAAGGCGGGGGGTTGCCGTGCTCATGTCCCACCTCTAGAACCCCCACACTTTTAAAATCGCTGCTCCACCCCTGCTGCTGTCACATTTCAGTCACACTAAGGGAATCAGTTCAGTTGGAGTGTGACCGGGTCATTGCAGAGACAGGCCACCTGATACCAGGCACCATGTGGGTTTTAATAAAAGAGAAGCAAACATTGATGTGCCATGATGCCTAAAAGTACTTTCTGCTGCATAAGTTGTTGTAACTGAATTCCTATTGTACATGCAAATGTACAATATCAAACTGCAAGAAAGGGCACAAACAGACAGCACGTGAACAGACGAGATAACACTATCTGTTTTATGTTAATATCAGAGGAATTTGTCAGTTTTAATGCGAAACAAAATACATCCAACATTGTGTTTGTTTTGCATGCACACACACACACACACATGCACAGAATGCTCAGTCTCAGTCTGCTTATGAGGATAAATGTGAATTTTTATGAGTGTGAGTCAGACTAGATGCGGAGACGCAGTGGCATTTAGTTTTTGTGAGTGAGAGGAAGCCAAGAGTCTCTCTTTCTCTCTTGCTAATATAAATTAATATACAGTAGAAGATGATTATTCCTTTTGGTTGTTTAGATAATTGCCATTTTCGACAATTTTTCTATCACTCACTTGCACACAAACACTAACACAGTAATGCCTGCGCACAAAAATGTGTGTCAAAAAAAGGAGTATGTAGTTATATTTTTCCATTTTTAAAGGAAAGTCAAAGTGATTACACAAGAGTTTAATGTACGTGAATACATTTTGGGTTTGTTCAAAGAAAATTATGACTGATTCTTCATCCCCATTGCTTATGCTGACATGTCTCTCCTCATGTCTCTCCTCACTTGTTTTGGTTTAACCAAACTTGGATGAGGTTGGTGTGCACACAGCACCGCGCTACACATGTTTCTACACAATTCTACACATGTAGAATTCACATGTGTAGGATTGCTTTCCATGGGCATGTATCATAACTAGTGAGTGAATTGCAGTGAAGAGCTCCCTGTATATTAAGCCTGTTGTGTAATGGGCTCACAGCCAAAGCTACCGGCTGTGCCCACCCCACACACACATTCAAGAAGATCACTGATATCAGGCTGGTGTGCAGATAATCTATCCTGCCCAAAGAGGAAAACATGTTTGTAATCTCTGAGGAGACAGATACGCCACACATCAGAGAAGCAGAGTTAATATCAACCTTATCATCTGAGATAAGCTTATTTTAGTAAAATTCCATCATATGTATATCTGCTAGATTATGTGTATGCTAAGGTAAATGGCAGTTTTTGGTACTTGAATGATGAAATTATAGATTTCTCTTTAATATGAAGTACAGGTCTGTCAAAATAGATGTCTGGTAATGGCTTGAGACTCCATATTAAAATGTTTACCTAGTTTTAGAAAACTTTCATTTTGTTTTTTACATAGAATATCTTTGTTATTGAATCCACACACACACACACACACACACACACACACAATCTTAATGTTAACAGCTATAACAGAAGGTATCTTTGTGTGTAAAGCAACAGAGTAATTTTCACCCATGAGACTGTTTAACATATAGTGGTTAAGCAGTTTTTGGTGTAAGTTTCAGAAACAGATTTTCAACATCCAGGAGTAACGTTTTCTCTGTTTTCAAACTGTGTCTGTCTGTGTAGGAGATCATTAAAAGGTATGAATGAATGTCTACATGACAGCGAGGCAACAAGACAAATTTGACAGATTCATTCTGCCCTGTTAGACATGTCAACCTAGTCCCCTAAATATCTGTGGGGTAGCACTGTGGAAAACTGCCACTTTCCTCATATTTTCTCACTTTCTCTATTCAGCTGTTTTTCAGTTTCACTTCCTTACTGTGTTATCTAATCCTCTACCTTTTTGCAAAGAGCTAATTTTGTATATCTATGTTGCATGCTTTAATAATCAACCTGTTTTATGTCTTTTTTAGGTTTAAACCCCAAGAACAGAAAAAAACACCAGCAGAGGTGAAGAGCAGATGTCCCTTGGGCCTTCTTTCAGCAAATATTTGCCTCTGGATTAGAAATCACCACTTATGAAAAGTGCCAACTGCAGCTAGCTAGCAGCAAAGGAGACTAATGCTCATGAACCTTCCCTTCTCCAGGCCTTTCCCCAGAACACTGCCTCTCATCTAAGCTTTGTGTGAGCAGAGAGAGCAGGCAACATGGCGCTCAGCTTTCTGCCCTGGCCTCCTCTAATCTGGCTGTGCATGGGGTTGCTTCTGTCCTTTCTGTCACCGGTACATGGCAAAGAATGTCCTCATTTGTGCGTATGTGAGATCCGCCCTTGGTTCACCCCCCAGTCGACCTACAAAGAGGCAACTACAGTGGACTGCAATGACTTGAGGCTGACACACATCCCTACCAACCTTTCCACAGACACCCAGGTGTTGTTGCTCCAAAGTAACGCCATCTCTCACACCAGTGGAGAGCTAGAGGCACTGTTCAACTTGACAGAGTTGGACCTATCCCAGAACAACTTCAGCACTGTGGAAGCTGTGGGCCTCACAAGCATGAACCACCTTACCACTCTGCATCTAGAGGAGAACCAGATCACCCAGCTGCCAGACCACTGCCTGGGAAACCTCTCCAACCTCCAGGAGCTCTACATCAATCACAACCACATAAGCTCCATCTCCCCTCGGGCATTTGCAGGCCTGCGCAGCCTGCTGCGCCTTCACCTTAACTCCAACAAACTCCATGTCATAGACAGCCGCTGGTTTGAAGAAACACCAAACCTTGAGATCCTCATGATTGGAGAGAACCCTGTCATTGGCCTTCTAGACATGAACTTTAAGCCTCTAAGAAGCCTGAGGAGCCTGGTTCTGGCTGGCATGGATCTCACTGATGTTCCAGGCAATGCATTTGTAGGTTTGGATAACCTAGAAAGCATTTCTTTCTATGACAACAAACTGGTCAGAATCCCTCAACTGGCCCTTCAGAAAGTTCCCAATCTGAAATTCTTGGATTTAAACAAAAATCCAGTTCACAAAATCCAGGAAGGAGACTTCAGGAACATGGTACATCTCAAGGAATTGGGTATCAACAATATGATGGAACTAGTGTCTTTTGATCGCTATGCTCTGGACAACCTACCAGAACTGACAAAGCTGGAGGCCACCAACAATCCTAAACTGTCTTATGTCCACAGGTTGGCCTTCAGGGACATGCCCTCCCTAGAGAGCCTGATGCTCAACAATAATGCCCTCACTGCCCTTTACCAGCACACTGTGGAGGTGTTGCCTAATCTACGGGAGATCAGTCTGCACAGCAACCCATTGCGCTGTGACTGTGTCATTCAGTGGATGAGTTCCAACAGGACCACTGTGCGTTTCATGGAGCCCTTGGCCATGATGTGCACATCCCCACCAGAACTCAGGGGCCAGCTAGTTCGAGAGCTGAGGCTGCTCGAGTCACCAGAGCAGTGCATCCCCCTGATATCCCATGATACCTTCCCCAGCCACTTGAACCTCGAGCTGGGCATGAGTGTCAGTCTTGACTGCCGAGCCATGTCTGAGCCAGAGCCTGAGATCTACTGGGTGACTCCTCTTGGGACCAAAATCACCATAGACACTATGTCAGAGCGGTACCACGTTAGCAGTGAGGGGACCCTGCGGTTGTCCCATGTGCAAGTGGAAGATTCTGGTCGTTACACCTGTGTAGCACAGAACACAGAAGGTGCGGACACACGGGTCGCCACAGTCCGTGTAAATGGGACCCTACTTGACACCGCCCAGGTGATGAAAATCTATGTCAAGCAGACTGAGTCTCACTCCATCCTGGTCTCCTGGAAAGTCAACTCAAACGTCATGTCTTCCAATCTGAAGTGGGCCTCAGCCACCATGAAGATTGACAACCCCCACATCACCTATACGGCACGCGTCCCTGTCGATGTTCATGAGTACAACCTTACACATCTTCAACCGGCCACAGAGTATGAGGTATGCCTCACAGTCTCCAACATCCACCTGCAGACACACAAGTCTTGCGTTAATGTGACAACACGTGGTGCTACCTTTGCCCTGAACCTATCAGACCAGCACCCAAGTGCTGCTGTTCTGGCTGTCATGGCGACCATGCTGGCCTTCCTCAGTCTGGCCACTGTGGGTATTTACATGGCTCGCAGATGGAAGAGAAAAAACTACCACCATTCCTTGAAGAAATACATGCTTAAGACCTCCTCCATCCCCCTGAATGAACTTTACCCGCCGCTCATCAACCTGTGGGAGGCTGACGGTGAAAAGGACAAAGATGGCAGCACAGAGGGAAAGCCCTCTCCTGTTGACACCACACGTAGCTATTACATGTGGTGAGGATTTAGTAAGGAGGCCTGGCTGCCTCTCCAGCAGCACAAAAAGACACACTTTTGCCATTTTGGGTAAAAGTCAAATAAAGTTGCAAATGTTTTTTTGTATTCTCAGCTTTGCTAATAAGAGGCAGAGTGATCAAGGACAGGATTTTTATTAGTATAGCGTATCGCCTTTGTTTGATTCTTTCTATCTCTTAATTGTTTTGGACTCTCCATGATGGCAGCTGTATTTAGCCTCCAGATTGTCTTAGTTGCTATGCTGTTTCTGTGGTGCATTTTTTGACTCACTTTTGTTCGGGTTAATAATACAGCCGCAGGGGCTGACAGTCTTCTTGAAGCATTAGTAGAGATCAGTGTTTCTTTCTCTGTTTTGTAAAACAGGTAATCTGTTGTGCACTGATAGATAATGGAGTTTGTATAAACTTCAAATAAAAGCTGACAGTGGGGTTTAGACTTGTTAAACTGTCTACTGAATGTTAGCAATTGTGAAGTAATGTTGTATCAACTATACCTTTGAACTTTCTGATTTAAATTGCAAGAGAATAGTATTTTAGTTTGCTGATAAATGTGATGTTAAATGCTAGAAATACAAATGTTTGTTAAAACATTTGTATTTGAGTTTTCTTTTTACTAAGGTACACTAGAAACTTTAAGCCCCTTTGCTCACTTATTTGCTAGACTTTTTCGTTGATTGCTTAGTTTATTATTTTCTCATGCAATATGTATATGGACAAAGTCAAAATAAATAATTTTTTGGTTCTTTTGCAGACAATTTGCCTTTTTTTCCCTCCTACAAATATTATATACTTTCAGTTTAGGCAGGCACCATCACAGTGCAGACCGGCTGAACTATCAGAGCTTATACTGTGTAAGCTAATCTCCTCAATATGGATATCTCTCCACATATACATATACCCCTCAGACACAGACAGACAGACTGAGTATGTGCTGCCCTCTAGTGGATGCACTAGTAGCTGTAACTGTAACATGGGCATTTAATATGGAGTCACGTCAAGACAAAAAAGTGCTTTGCTTGTTTTTTTTTCTTTATTTCTTACTTTGTATTGCCAAATATGAAATTCAGTCTGTTTCAGGCAGAAAAATTACACACAACATAAAAGCTACAAGCAGCAATGAACGGGCCCTTGCACCTCACACGCATTGGAAGGAATGACAGCTGTGGTATCACTACTGGAGGTCGGTTGACGTGGCTCTGAATTTTCAGGATTATCGGACACTTAATTCAATTCAATTCTATTCTATTCTATATATATAGCACCACATCATAACAACATAAAAGTTATCTCAAGGCACTTTTCAAATAGAGCAGATCAAGACCATACTCTTTAATTTACAGAGACCCAACATTCCCCCATGAGCAAGCACTTGGCGACTCTGTTCACTGTGTGAATGGTTCAAATATCATTTCCTGTGTGCAGTATGTGGCACTGGAAATTGTGATGAACTATGTGCCAATTAAGATCCTACATAAGTGAACTATTAATAATCCAGCAATACATTTTCCAGAGGGCAATTCACATTTTGTGTAAATCGGATGATGTTTATAACATAAGGCTGACTTCCTGCACAAAAACTAACTTGTTGACAATGTACAACAAGTTACAACAACTTCCTGTATAATGCCCCAAAATATTTTGGGCAAAATTGACCAGCACGCCACGTCAAGGTTGTTCCATGAAACCTCAAAAGCTTTGCAATTTAGCAACACAAAGGTCTTTAGATGTCACCTACCAAATTTGAAGTTGCTCTGGTTAATTTTCCAGGAAGAGTTTGTTAAAGTACAATGCCCTTAAATGGCTTTAAACTGTGCAATATGCACATGTATGTATTACATGTACGTCAAATTTAAGGGTGGGGGCTTTGACTTTGAAATTTTGTAGTGGGCACCCTTAGGCCATTTTGCCACACCCAAGCCCAAGACCCATATTAGATATCAAGTTTTGCCACTTCTGATGTATGTGCAAAGTTTTGTGAGTTTTCGTGCAACTCTAGCACCTCAAAAATGATAAAAGTAATTAGGGGGTGCTATAGAGACAATGTGTCATGCCCAGTCCCAACTGTGATATCAAATCAAAATATTTACTAGTTCGAATGTGGGTGCAAAGCTTTGTGAGTTTTTGTGCATCCTAAAGGCCTCAAACATGTTTGTAAAATGGAAATTGACCCACGAAATCCAAAATGGCTGATTTCCTTTTGGGCGAAAAAAAAAAAAAAAAAGGATTATGTATAGAATGATGAGAGCAATGATCCCACTGAATTTCATGAACATCAAAGCAACTTTTTCCTAACATGGCCCTGCATTTGGGGGCACTATGGTGCTTGTGGCCACACCTGACTCCAATCACTACAGAGCTTTGCAATTTTCGTCAGTTCTGACATGTGTGCCAATTTTCGTGAGTTTGTGAGCATCCCAAGCCCCTCAAAAATGCTATGGCGTCCAAGAATAATAATAATCTCTACAAAAACAATAGATTCTCACACTTTCATCACCAGGGACCACTGGGCCCTGGCACTTTCAGCCTCTTTCATCCTATAAACAGAGATATAACCAAACAAACAAAAATCTCATCAAAAAAAAAGAATTCAGGAAAACACGAACCTCCAATTAGAACACACAGACATACATACACATACACACAAAGGAAAAGATAAATCGGATAACTATTATCACAGATCTATCTGTATTTGGAAATGTTATATTACATTATCTTACACAATTTCACAGTAATATACATTACCAAAAATTACTAATGATTTCTTTATCTCAACTGTCCAAAAGCCCTTAGCTGTTAATGACAACTAATTGTTTTCAAAGGTAGTGAGACGTTTTTTTTTTTTATATTTACAGTACAAGACCACGCTGATCTTCCTGTCCTTTGACCCAAGTAGAAATAATGTTCTCTCCAACTGTGCTCTGAGACATAAAGAGAACAGAGACTTAGGAACAACAGTCTTTTCAATTCATTTCTTATGAAAAAGTCTGAAAAAAAGTAAAGTTATAAAAAGAGTTCTGAGTGTATCTCCAGGAATGTAGGACATTCTCGAGTCCAAACCATGTGAGGCCCTCTGTCTTTTATTGAATCATCTTCAGATGCGTGGTAATGCGCTGGCACATAAAAAAACATCAATCAAATTTAAATACTGCTTTCATGGGTTTACTCTGCATCCAACACTGGGTTAGGGAGCAGCTGATTTAAGGGACCCTGTGTTTCAGTCAAGTAAGTCAGGTCATTGTTGCTCCTGAGAGACACAGCGAAAACCAAGATTAGAGGCTGAGCTGTCTGGAGTGTTCTGGCTTCGGGCCGCACATCGGTACCTGTAACAGTATGACTAGAGGAGGGAGAGATAGGAGAGGGAGATTTACCATCAATAAATAAGCAAAAGTAGTTAGTTATATTTCGAAACACAAATAATGGAGACCATAACACTCCAACCAGTTTAGTTTAGCCACTTTATTTCTGATTTGAGCGAATCTGCTTTTGAGAAAAGGTTATGTTTATCTTATACAGAGCCTGACTGTGTATATTCCAAGCATGTCTGAATGTTGTCCTCTCCTCCCTCATGTGGTTTATTCATATGAAACAAACAGACCTCTGTACTTAGGACTTACTTTGCATGCAATTAGTTACATTCTCATGGCAACCAATGCTGGTGGCAAGCAAACTGGATTGGTCACCAGTGGGTGGCTCCAGCGGTGTTGCAGATAAAGTAAATGTACCATTTGTGTTGATATGACTTCTCTCATACCCCACATGGATATTATGAGAATTTCACAGTTTTAAGTGTCTTGAAACAGCATTCAGAACAAGCAGAGCCACGAAACAAGTGACCCAACTGGTTTGTATACAGTAGCACAAAAACTACTTTGCCTAACATACCAGGAAGAAAAGAGAGAATAGTGGATAGGTGGCATTTTTGTTATCAAAAAAGAGGACAGTAATAGAGAGTTGAGCTCCCCTACTTCTTTACAAATCATAATGTCAGCACTGCTGTAGACTAGATTCAATACTTGCTATAAAACAGGTTTGCACCTCCAGCCAGAGATATCTTGCTTTCACTGATCTAAAAAGAAAATACCTCAATGCCCACAAAATCTAGCCACCTGGGAGGCTATTTTAATAGTTCAAATATGTCATGAAGCATTCAGACCGGTGTTAATAATTTCACATTTCACAATCTAGACATTGAACTTGATCTTTTGGTTAAATCTATAGAGAATATTTAGCATAAAATGATGAAGCGGTTGTATTCTTTACCTTGTGGCACATGTATGACCCTCCCTTCTTCACCTTGTCTGTGCCTGAAGGAGGACCTTTCTGAAAAAGGTAATAATGAGGAGATATTAAAAAAACGAAACCTCAAAAACTCTTGGCAATCAGAGCCAAAAGCTTAGTGGTAATGGGTTATTACTGGGTTGTCTTGCTGCTCTGTGGTGTGATGCACAGTCCACCAGTCTGAGGTCCACTCCCATGCATTCCCCACCATGTCATACAGACCAAAACCATTGGCGGGAAAGGACATCACCTGCAGGGTAGGGAGAGCAATAATAATACATCTTACCAGGATGAACCATCAGAAACACCGTTGATAAAATGTAAAGCCTATTGCTGTGTGTATGAGGATGTGGTATGTGTGGTATGTTGACCAGAATTAACTATGTTCAACAGTGACTCACAAATACACATCATTTAGTGTGCAATCTGGATTTACAGGTAGTTCAATCTGTGTTTCTTTTCTATTGCCAAGATGCCACTGAAGCTATTTCCAGTCTCAAGCTGCTGATATATTGAAAAACAATAAAACCAAACATGTTGCATGTTTCATGATAAATATACCTGTATTTCAGCTTGTGGGATCAGAAAGATAGAAATATTATTTTCCTCTAGCAGCTCATACCCTTAAAGAATTTGAGAGCATACTGCGCATTCATGATTTATACTTCTTAAATTGGGGCTTTAAAGGCCCCCCTTGTGGAGAATGAGATTAGATTAATATCATCTAATAGTTATTCATTTGATCTCGGGAAGCTGTGAGCTATGAGTTCTCATTTCCAGCACCTTTCATTTCCTGTAGATTCTAAAGGCAGTAAGTCAATTATAAATCAGGTTTTACTTTTGTAACAATGGTTCATAAGCACAGACACCCTTCCTCCTCCCTAACCCAAAATATGACGCATCTTTAACACACCCATACTGTGGCATCTCGTTCTCTCTGTCTCTTACCGGTGAGGTTTTAATGTATCCATCTTCCCCAGAGTTATGGTTGGGGAAATCCCCCTGCCAGAGGTTGGCATAGTGTTGTCCTTTTGGGTTCAACCGGTTTCCCCAGGGGTAAAGTCTACATGCAGGAGGAGTATATCAGGAAATTGACAATGCAAAGATAAAGACATAGCATATGAAGAGCTCAACACATGCACAAGCACACTGATGCGTATTATAGTCACATAATGAGTTAATATCCTACCTGTCTTTCAGGCCCCCCCTGCAGGCGTACTCCCATTCAGCCTCTGTAGGAAGTCTCTTGTTAGCCCAGGAGCAGTAGGCGACAGCATCTGCCCAGGACACATGTAGAACAGGATGGTCCAGCCTACAAAAAACAGGTTTTAACTTAATTACTGAGCTCATTTTTGGTTTATCATTGTTTACTTTTGCCATAACATATAACTGTCAGAAAATAATTAAAAGAAATAAAGGAATATCAATATTTAACATGGAAAGACTTAAAAAAAAATGGATACTCTTTAAAATATTATGGAGTTTCTAGCTGTGGAGCATCTTCTCACTTGTCTGTGATGTTGGAGTCTGGACCCTCAGGGTGCCTCCAGTTGGCCCCTTTGACTGGCAGCCACCAGGGGGCAGCAGCCACCTAATAACAAAGTGATGGAAATGATGGTTACATTTTTTTATTTTTAAATTTACACTGCATTTCTCAATACCGAGTTCACTTTTTCTGTTCACACAGTCAGCACAACGACAATGTGAACAAAACTGTGGATTACACAAAATGCATTCAGTGACAACATCTTTCAAATTTCATAAATCATTTTCTCACTCAAACACCACCACACCAAAACTCTGTGTATTTACAGTCCATTTTGCATACATGTATGTTAATATAGTATTTTTTACATGATTAAATTTACATTTACAAACCTTACATAGCACAAAATTACTGTAAATTAGACTGCAGGTTGCTACATGCTGCTACATCTACATCTAACATAATTGAAAAATAAAAATACGTCATTTCCTAAATGGGCCAACACTGAGCGCCTCATTTCCTTCTTGGAGGAACTCTATGAAAGACTTGTGCCAGGTGAGGAAAGGATATAAGGACATAAGGAGGACATAAGGTGTGACTTGTATGAGAACTTGTGGCCAAATGCTATCTGTAGATATCCTTTACATGTATGTATAGTGAATATATACCTACATGTTGGTTTTGTATTGCATAACTGGGATTACTTCAGATTAGAAAATAAAGTCTACTGAAGCATATTGAAGAATTTCTGATTAATTTCAGTGACATATACTGAACGGTATTCTTTTTATTAGAATCTAAAAAACTGTAATGATCGATATCAGAATACTTCAAGGTTCATCATGAACAGTCATTTTATCTGACCAGTCATTACAGAATTGAAGGGCACTAATGGTTTCCAGTGTTACTGTACTCATAGGTACACAGCACCTTCTCAGCCACATGATCAGGCTGCACATGACAGCTGAGATGAAGGAGTAAATTCCCTGCTGTCTGGCTTTCGTCTACAGGACGCCTGCTGCGCTCAGGCCTTTTACAGCCAATCGGTGAACATTCTCAAGACTCTTAAATAACGGTAGTATATGTCTTCATGTCTATCTAAAGCCAAACATATGTGCACCATGAGGCTAGTGCTGTGTAGGTTTTCTAGATAAAGGCTCAGTGCGAATATATTACTCTAAAGATTTTCAAATATATCATGGTGGGAGGAACATCAAAATAATATGTGAACATGACACAAAAGACACAAAAGGATACAGGCCCTTCTCATTCAACTCTTTCTTCTTGTTCTATAAAAGCATTACACCACATGATTTGTAGGCATTTTTGTCATATCTTCCCTCTATTTAATTTATCTCTAAATACATCTTGCAATTGGCATGCACATACTGTATTAAATTGTTGACATAGGAATATGTATTTTATTTTAACTACTTTAAACTTTACTTTAGCTTAGCAATTAAAAAAAAAATTATCATAGCAAACATAGTCTGCCCAACTTGAAAAACAAAGCGTGTGAACTTCTCCCCCTGTCCCCGAATGCTCAGAGTTTCCATGGCAACCACAAAGAGTTTGTGTCTATCTGTGAGCGATTACATGGTTGTGTGTGGTGTGGTGTGTGTACCGTATGTGCCATCGTGTGTGTGTCAGTGTCCAACATAATATTTTTTCCCCACTGGCCCAACTGGCCAGTAGATCAGACTTTTACTGGCCCAGCAGCCAAAAATGAAAATAACTTTTTTTCCATAAGTTTGCTGATTTATTCATTGTATTGATCGTATTGATTTGGTTGTTTTCCTTTAGTTATGGATATGTAATGTTGATATATTACACAAATATGCAAAATATAAAATTAGGCACATATCAGATCAGTAAATGAATGGTGTATAAATGTAGGTTTCTCCATATTTTGTGTAAAGCCAGAAAGTACGGAGTACATAGGGAGAAGAGAACACAATTTACGATAATAATATTTCAGTGAGTATGGATGACCTTGATCATACACTCTTGTTTTAAGAACTAAGACGATGCTGCCAGATCTGCAGAAATCTACTTGTTAAGATGGAAAAGTGAGAGAAAGAACATAATGACATTTCTTTGTGTGCACGTGTTCACTCCGATCTCCTTCTGTTTGCGTCCACGAGCCACCTGTCCACTCCAGACATGGAGTTGAACTGCTCCATGTCTAGAGCCTTTAGGCTAATGAAGAGCAGCCTTGTCAGTTTTTCACCAGCAAACTGTATAAAACATAGTTCCACAGTCGCTATTTTCCACCAAGGAGTATTGTTGCTTCCACGAAAGTAGAAAGGCCCTCTTTCTTTTCATAGCCTCATATGTTTCTTTTGCAGACATTCTTTTCGAGTACCGGTAAGTATGACAATGAGTATGATGGATGAATGTTGCCAGGGCAGAAAAGGCTGTGTTTAAAAGGGACTTACCCATGACTCTGATTGGCTGTTGGCCAATCAACGTGCCCTGCATTAACTTTTACTGGCCCCGGGCCATCAGTTTTGTCGGACTCTCTTCATATTAGGTGTACACAAGTTTTAAAACAAGGGCTGATTCTGGGCTGACTAACAATCGTGGCACTAACAATATTTCATACTTTTGTAACATAAGAGAAAGTGAGTTGTGCAGGTAAGTTGGAGATGTGTGAGATTTGCTGAACAAATATACTTACTGCTTGGGTGATTTGGCTTTTGACAGTCTCACTCAAAATTCCCTCGAAAACAAATGAGTCTCCAAATTTCTCTGCCTATAAGCACAGAGATAAAAACTTTAGGGGCAACATTAAATAAAAACTTTTGATTTATTCAATTAATTTCCTATCAATCCAACAATAAAGCTTTTGCATCAGTTGTTAACATACAGTCATTAACTAATACCTCAGTAACGTAGTCTGTGGCCTTGACGAACCTCTGGAACTGTCGGTTAGTTACTTCCTGGATGTCCATGTAGAAGGAGTCCAAATGGACCGGCCTCTGAGGGCCCTCGCCATCTGGAGGGATGCCTGGGTTGTCTGTTCCCATCAGGAACTCTCCTCCAGAAATCAGCACCATCTGCACGCAAGAAATAAACTTTTTAAAAATCATTTTAATCTCCTTATTACAAACAGGCAAACGGTCCTTTGAATCTGTTTGAAGTTTGAAGAAGGAGGTTACAGAATTAAAAGGATTAAGAGTCTTTAAAAAGGCTGGAAACTTAATCTCATCTAAGCGCAAAGATAGTTTTGACAGTTATTTGACCACTAGACTGCACAATACTTGCTGCAGAAGTCAAAGACACACAATGTTGTTATGCAATCATGTTACATACACTTTAAAAAAAATGATAATGAGTAAATACACCAAATAAAGAGACAACTTAAGACTGAACATAATCATGAGATTGACACTGAGTTGCTTGCATATAAGTGCTATTTAAATGCACAGATCATGCAGAAGTCAATGGTCATATGTACACAGCTGAAAATACACAACAGCCCCGTTCTTCTTTATTTAATTCTTCTTTATATGTTTTTTTATTTTCCCTTCAAATTGTCTTACAATGCGGTACCAGAAGGTGCCTCTCTGAATGTATTTTGTATTGTGCATGAAAATTACCTGAGCTTTTCCACACACAGGGAACCTTTGTGACCTGAGCTGAGTCTTAAACAGAAAATCTTGCCTTCCTCACTGGGATAGGCAAACCCTACCCATGACCTTAACGGTCTATAACCTAAACCATTAGCCTATAACCATCTGATTTGGTGGAGCTTATTAAGAAAGACACAGTGTAAACACAGAGTATAAAGCACATTGTCCTTTCTCAGGATCATCTGGGAGTAAAAGCCTCACACATATTAGTTTGGGATCTATTAATGGACACGAAGAGAGGGAGCTCAGATTATAGTCCACTAATATCACTGCATTGCCATCAACATGCAGTCTTCTACTACAACAGTTTGGCCCAGGAAGTGGTAGTCTTTTATTCCAATCAAACACTGCACCACCTGATTTTTTACTGATTATACACCCAAACTGAAGAGCAGTGATAGATTACCTGACTTTGTAATTCCCTCTCATTTTCCTGAGCCTCAGACAGCCTCTCATTCGCGCCTCTGGAGTATTTAACAGCTGCGTCTGTGTGTACGGATGCTGTCTGCTCCACCGCACCGTCCACAGCAGCGGTTCTCTTCAGCTTGTCGCAGCCGCAGCCCGCTGCTCCCTGCGGGGCGGCGGGTTCCGACTGAGCCCCGTATGAACACAACACTTTGTTCACGCAGCCAAAAATGAACAACAAAGCCAGACAGCGCAACATTTTCGCAAGACACGGCTCAAGGTCTGCTCATGTTGTTGATATTTTTTACTTCCGCAAAGTCACGTGGTCAGTCAGCTGGCTGCGATGTCACAAAAGTAACTCTTTCCTGCCCGGAGTGAGTATATCTATTATCTGCCACGAACATTTTAAACTAATGATTAAGTTTGTAAATACAGTAGATGACAGTGAGATTAATGTTGATTAAAAAAGGCAGCCTTATTTAAAAAATACCACTCCAAATATCAATCAAAACCTATAAAAGTGTTGTTTGACAGAATATTTCAGATAAGAGACTTTTTTTGCGCACCACATTATAAATCAAGGCGCCACATTGGGAGGGATACTACAGTTTGGATTTCCCCTGTGGAAGGATGCGACCACATGGATTTGGACATCATTTCCCAGATATCAACACTACGGCCGTTTGAGAAGAAGTGGCAGTGAGCCAGGCAGCAGCTCAGCCAGCCAGTGTGCAGCCTGCCTCAGTGAACACAACCCCGGTAAGAACCCACAGCCAGGCGCGGAAAGGTGATAGAGCTGTCATAAAAAAAAATAAAAAAAACTGGATTATTACAGTCGCTGACGGCTGGATCTCAGCATCGGCCGGTGGAGGGCAAAGCCACAGTCATGTTGTCGTAGCTGGTCCAGGGAGAGCTGAACATCCGAGCGTTTACCACAACCGAGGTAAAGTTGAGCGCACAAGTTGTACAGTTTACCATCTTCTCTTCCTATCTTTATCTTCTCGCTGCGGAGAGAGAAAAGATTCAGTTCGCTCTCCATAAATGGCTAACAAATTGCTCACAGCTCAACAAGGCCAGTGCTTGTGGTGAACACAGTGTGGTGACTTAAATCAGCCTGACACCGATATATAATAATAATAATTTCGGACTGCTGTGAAACTGTGTGATTGCGGATACAGTCTACTACCATTAACGCGCGTTTTCTCATGTTTCATGTGTGTTTGTGGTCACATTAGGAAGATGAGCACTTTGGCTGTGATATTTTAGGTTTATAGTCACTTACAGCCACCGTTATTTGTCTACTTTGTCATGATTTGTCGACCTCAGTTAGAGAGCAGCGCTTCAAAAACAGGCAGATAACCTGAGTGAAGTGGACCTGCAATAATGACCTGTTGCATGCAGGTGCCTTAAGCTTCCTGTTAGCTGTTGCTGCTCCTAATCATTAACTATTCAGCTTTCAGTCACCAACACGATCCACAGGTTACAGTAACATGAAACAGAGAATTTTTCCTGTAGCGTCTATGCAAATCCATAAAGGCAGACAGTGGTATCAGTGTAGTGGCCTCTCAGGGAACCCTCTCCTCTTAAAAAAAAAGTGCACTGCCACCTAACTGGGAACCCTGAAGCTACATGATCTGATATTGAGAGTGCATTGCCATTATCATACTGCAAATGTAAGCTGGAATTCACTGATGAAGGCATTAACTATGGGAATCTATTAATAGTGTTGAAGATGGATACATGCAAATTGAGATTATTATCATAAAAGTTAGAAATATGAACATGACAGAACAGAAAACAGGGATGTTTCTGCTGCTTTTTAGAGTATAGTGATGATAACATTTCAAATATTCAGAACACAATGTGTTAAGTCAAGATTCTCTACTCATTTTTACTTTTTTGCTCTGCTGTAGGTGTCAAACATGTCGGATAAGATGTCCAGCTTCCTACACATTGGGGACATCTGCTCCCTGTATGCAGAGGGTTCCACCAATGGTTTCATCAGCACCTTGGGGTATGTCCATCTCACTGGCCGAACATTATGTGTGTGGGCCCTGCTTTCACACTCCTGTTCCTCCGCAAGCTGAGCCATGTTTGGAATGAATGAAATCACTCTAGCATTGGCAACCTTTTCTTTTTTTCTTTTTTTTAGAAAGTTCGATTTAGGGAGACACACATTTCGGTGCCATCAGAAAGAGCATTTTACGTTTTAGTCTGTGTTTGAGACATCCGTTTGAGGCATCAGTTCCCACAGTCAGTGACAGAATGGGAGTATGTTGTAAAGAAGAGATAAATGGATGTAATTTTGCAGTTTATCCCACAGAACAAAGCTGTGATAACAGTGGGAGGCCTTTGAAGTGGTGCACTGGCCACAACTGACCCCACCGCTGATAGTGCTGGGAGAAAAGGAAATATAGGGGCGGTGAATGCACACTTAATGATAAAGTGTTTGTGTTGTGTCTGTGGCAGGAGCAGGGGTTAGAGGGAGCAGAGACAGAGGAGGAAACGCTGAGGTGGTGTTGTGTAAAATACTCAACGCTAATAGTAAAACTCTATTTACAAGCTACTCATTCACCCACACAATCTCAGCAATATTACACTGTCTTCCTCCATCAATTCTACCTCACATTTGGCCCACAATAAAACCAGGGCTGATTTTCTGAAAGAGTTTATTGATCATGTACTCTTATCAGTAGGGGCTGCAGAATGGACTGGTGATTGGATCCATTGCCCTTAAAATATCATTAAAATATGCAATAATGAATCACACTTGTTGCATGTAACCTTCCTCTTTAGAGCTGAACGTAAAAAAGTGCAGTAAGAGGCATCTTGTACGGATGTTTTGCAGGTACCATTCTGTAGTGTCTAGCATCAGTATCAGGATTATCAGCTCAGTTTCCAGGACCCCCCCCCAACGCTCATGAAAAATGGAGTGACCTACAGCAAAGACTGAATCACTATAGAGACATTGTGGCCTTTTCCAGAGTTCCAGCGCTTCCCACGTACACACAAACACACTCACACATACAAGTGCGCACGTACTGTATTTACAAAAGTGTCATGACAGCTTTGGCCTGGAGCCATCTTCTCCACGCATAACCACCAACTCAGCAGCATTCTCCAGATCATCTGCCCTTAGAAGAAGAAAGCATACTGAGAAGAGAGAAAACTTTTTGAGTCCTCCAGCTGAGCAGCATTCCCAGCTAATGTTTGGTAACGGGAGAGAGAGAGAAGGGTCTGTGAGCAAATTAAAAGGTTAGAAATGTTAAAATGCTGCTTTGCACGGTGAGATTGCAGCAGGACCTCTCTGTTTTGTTTAAAGGTAGCTATTACGCTTGGGTTGCTCACTGAGCACTCTGAGAGGGATTAGCAAGTTATGTGCATCATCATCCACGCATGCATTGAAAGCACACGCGTACTGAATCATTTCTCCTTAACTCTCTCCGGATATTTTCTCACTCTGTATCAAAGTCTGCAGCCTTGTTCCTTGAGGTGTACAGACTGGAGAAGTAGACAGGTCTGTTTGGACAACTGTAGACATTCTCCGGGAAAAAGGCCTCAAATGGATGTGGGATTTGGCCTGTGTCCAGACAAGTGTTATTCTAAGCCAGTAAAAGCTAAATTTGTCACCAGAAATTCCAGCCTGCCCACAGGTCATCTAACCCTCAATTATTTCATTATTGTGTGGAGCGAGAGAGTAAACAAGCTGCAACTACATGTGAGCTGTCAATGAAAACAGGAAAGACTCAGTGTATAAGCAGACAGTTTTGTTGTGAGTAGTTTTGCCCACTACTATGTTTAGCACAAACCCAAACCATCATACGTCACGTGAAAAAGACACAGGGATGATATTGCAAATTACTATAAATAACCATTGGATTTTGGGATTTGTCATATTCAGCAGATTGAATGATTCATCAACTAACTAAAAAATAATTCAGGGATTAATCTGTATCAAAATAATAATTATTTGCAGCTCTACAGTATCATAAAAATCTGGAAACTATACTGTATGCATTTGGCTTCAGATAACATTTCATTATTGATTGATCTGCCAATGTTTTTTTCCTCAATTGATCAGTTCATCATTTTCTCTTTAAATTGACAGAAAATTGTAAGAAATGTGACAGTCTCTTAGAGCCCAGTATCTTGTTTTGTCTCACCAACAGTCCAAAACCTGAAGATACTCATTTTAATATCATAGAAGATTAAGAAAACCACCAAATATTCCCATTTGAGAAGCTGGAACCAACTGATTCTTTTGGTGTTTTCGCTAAAAAAAAAAGATACAATTAACTGATTATCAGAATTATTGCAGATTAATTTTCTGTAAATCAACTAAATCTTTGGAATAAATAATGAAAATAATTACTTGCAGCCCTACTTACAGTGTTACATCATCATCATAAAATAATACATAATATACAAGCACGCAAAAATATTGACTACACACACTAATCAAAAATCACAGGTACTGTATATGAAACATAGAACACAGTTTGACTGGTTACCAGGGGTGTGTGTACTACACGTGCGTGTGATTAACAATGTTATTTTGTATTTGTATCCACAGCTTGGTGGACGACCGCTGCGTCGTCCAGCCTGATGCAGGGGACCTCAACAACCCTCCAAAGAAGTTCAGAGGTAAGAGGCACAGAGAGTGGACTCCCCTCGTCCTCTTGAGGCCTGACATCTTCACACTAACTGCTTTCTGTTTATACTGTGGGCTCTGTGAGAGACGCTGCTGAATGTGTTATGCTGTGTTTCTTTGGTGACAGCCACAATATCTCTGCCCACTGAACTTCAAACAGGGTTGCTTTTGACAATGTTAATGGAGTGTGTGTGTGTGCGCGTGCATGCTTATGCATCCATGCATGTGTTTACAGCCATGTGTGCTCGCCCGCACACCTCGTCTGTGGAGGTAGAGGCAGATGGAGAGAATCAGAGCTGATGTTGATTCAGTGGAAAACAACACACTTGAAAAGCTGCTTTCCAAACAAAAGCCTTGAGTTGCCTCTTTGGGTGAACTCGCTATTATTAGCTCCTATACAGGAAGTGGAACTCATGACCCTCGTTTCTCAGGCTTGAGGTTTATATCTCTGGGGAGAGGTCTGGCCCAACATTGCACAGAGAATATGAGTGTATTTAAGGCTTGTGTAGTACGTCTTGCAGGTTATTGTACAAATTATAAATAACTGCACTTTTCCTTTATTGCTGATAAACAAATATTGTATTGAACTCTTGGACTTTTGCTAGCTAGATCATGTTCAATCGACTGAGAAGAAATGGAGGACCGAAATTTTCAAGTCAAAACATTTCTCTAAAATTTGGTTTCATTTCAGTCTTGACTTTGAAACAACAGTAAACAAAACAGTCTCACCTTAAGGTCCATGTAGAAGCTGTTCTGGAGCTTTCAATCATACCACATGATGTTGATCAGCAGATCCAAGTTGTCACTGAGAAGTAGATGTTTAGATTTTCATTTTTTTTGAGCGTTTCAAATGAATATTTTGACATGTTAGGAAAACTACTGGAAATGCAGAGCACCATAAGACTTTTGGGTATGATCGAAAGCTACTGAACAGCTACTAAATGTACTTTGAGATTGTGATTTTTCAAAAAGTCTATTAGTTTTAGATCCTTACTAACAAAGCATATCTTTTTTTATATATGAATTTAAAAAATATTTCTCACGCAATTCTTTCATAGCTCTCTGTAAAAACAACATGTTATTTATTGACTCCTCAAATGGACTTTGCCATGTAAAGTAGCATGATTTCAGAGTTTGTTTTTCAGTTTGGCTTTGAAGCGTTTTGGATAGCGAGCATTCCATACTCACTTGCTCACACTTTGTATTTGGGATGCATTCTGCTGTCTCAAAGGAAGACACAAGATCGCCCTGTATTTAGAAAGTAGAAAGCTTTGATGTGAGCGATGCCCACACTGCTTAGCTGCTCAATGGGTCTCTGGTGTCCCAGGACAGGTTATCTCCCCCTGGAGACAGTCGCTGTCAGCATGATAAACACAGACTGCAGACTGATACCTCCAAGCCTGCAGCATCATGAAAGATGTGTCTCCTTCTATCTTTCTCCGTCGATATGTGTTTTCCAACAACTGGCAAATGTGCACAGAGAGGTGGGAAAAAGTAGCAAATGCTAGAAGTGTTTTCAACATCTGTTGATTCCCACCTGAATCATAATCCAAGCATAAACAGCCACAGTATTTTGCAGTTTTGTTCATTGTGTTCATCTGTCTCTGCTGTAAACCAGCTTTAAAATGCTGAAAAAATAAATTTGACTCATATAGTAGCTTCCCTATTTAGCTTGGACAGCGTGTCTGTATCTACTGTATGGGACCAGTGAGAGATAATGCAGTTCTGGCTGAGTTTAAGTCATGGAATATCCAAACTGTTTGTAGATTTAATTACTATAGTTAGCATTACTATTTTTGGCAGCAAACATGTGATTGCAGAGAGGGAGCTTCTTATTGGTTCACTTATACAGAAAGCTTTCACTAATCACTTTGCCTCATTTAATCTTCCATCCTCCCACACTCCTTTTTCCATGGAGTCACTTAGAAAAGGCATCACAAGGTATAGTACACTCAGGAAACGTCACCTACAAGTCTTTGCCATATTGTTTATGTATTCATTATTTCACTTTTTTCAATGTTTATGCCATAAAAACAACATGGAGAAAATGAAACTGTAGTTAAAGATGAAGGTTCAAGAGATTTTGTGTAACTGGATCAGTGTCTCTATAACGCCCTTGCACTTACGCTGAGTGCAGTTAAAAGTGGCTTTGGTAACTCGTCCACCATGTCAGCTGGACTTGATCAGAAGACGCCTTCATGTCACTGTGAGAGGTCTCTGGACATTTTCCAGAAGACAGAAAGAAGTGACGATGGGTGCTATAGGATCATAAAGAAGACGTTACAGTGTAGTCATACATACCCTGTAACATAATAGAGATAGAATCATGATGCAAGATAAGAGATTTACATAAAAGGGCAACTCCACAGATTTTATACATATAGATGAGTTTACTCATCTCCACCCAGGCTGTGAAAACAGTTTTATAATGTCTGTGGCTCCGGAGGAGCTTCCCAAAGTCTGAGAAAACAGCACTGATGATGTCATCAGGGGTTATCTTAGCTTGCGCTTGGAGAAAACAAATTTATAATAGGAAATCTGCGTTTCAAACTGCAGCTGTGGAGCATTTAGCTGGAATGGAGGCTCTAATGAAAACATGCTATTGGTTGCATTATGGGAAATGAAGGATCCAGTGTTTTTGGTGCTTGATTAGGGGTTTCTTGTGAATCAGTTTAATGGAAGTGCAATAATTGATTGCTGTACTCCTTTCAAATAGCAATCTGACCTTTCCCATTTTGGCTAAAAACATGTCTGCATTCTTTTCTTTTCCAAGGATATTTAAAAGGTCCTTTTTCAAAGAGACACTTTGAAAATTAATGTCACAAGTATAAGCAGAGGATATTTCCTGATATGGTCTTGTTATTTAATTGAACGTGTCTCAGGACACCTGCAGAAGACTTCACAAATCCATAGACTTTTTTTTTTTTTTTAATGGTGGCTGTATTTCATTTAGGTGTGTCATTTCCAGGGTTCTGGTGTGCTGCATGCTGGGTCACTGGTACAGTGAAATGGAACAGAGCCATCATTAATGACATTAGTTTCACCTGTGCTTTTTCTTTTATGACAGGTCAAATATGCCTCCCTTTCACACTAATTGTATAGAATATGTACTTTATACCGATAGGCCCTTTTCATGACAGTTTGACTTGTCATAATAGGAAAAGCACAGGTGTTATTACTTACACTAATGATGTCTCTGTTCTATTCAAGTGTCCCAGTAAGCCAGGACAGTGTGACAGTAAGCCTGTTTGTACTGTACAAAGACCCTTAACCAAAGCAGCTAAACATAATTCAGCCACCATTCATCTTGTTATTTACATCTGTGCTTTTCCTACGGTGACATGTCAATATCTCTTCAATGAAAAAAGCCTATCTTTACAGCAGTTTTTTTCTCCCAAAATCTATCTGGTGATGTCTCATGACAATATGTAACTTATCTTAATTTTCGTTTTTTAAATGTGAGCGAAGGCTCGGTTTCCTTTAATTGCATTCAGAGACAATTGTGTACATCAACAACACATTCAAAAACAAAGCAATTTTAGTGCATGTATATGCTGATTTTTTTGAGTATACTTGCTTTTGTCATTTTTGCAGTGTGAATTCATTACATATTCAAAACTGGCTTAGGGATTTGTGGAATAGGGCCACAGCTTAAAATATCTGCTGTAAAACAGGTCTATCCTGCTATATGTGATACAATGCCACACTGATCGCGCTCTTTAGTCATTACAGTTAATCCTACAACATCAAAACAACTAATAATTAATCCAAATTATTAGTTTGTTAGAAAATCTGCTACTGCTGAACTGATGCTGAATTGAATAGTGGACAAATCATTTTTCCGCTTTTATATATTATATGTGCAGGCGGGTCTCATAATAAACACCACAAAGAACAAGTCACAGTCTAAGCTGTGGTGAGGTCATGATAGATTTCATTTTTTATGCTTATGGATATTAAATCTTCTTAGTTTTTCATGGTGCAACTAATAAAAAAAAAATCTATAGTTAAGGATTGCAATAATATGCTTGTGGCTCATGGTTTTTCTTGGTATTTTATTAATTTGTCTCAACTATAGCAACCTCACTGGAGGTTTATAAATAAAATAGAGGGCTGTAGCAGAATCTTTGTTTCTGAGGAGGACTTGCCATAGATATTTCTCAATAAGTGTAAAACATTATTAAACCAAACAAGACGCAGATTTTCCCTGCTTAAACTTCCACAAACACAGTCATGGTTAAGTGTGCTTACATATCTGCATTTCTTTCCCCAAACATCTTTGGAAACTTCTAATTTGAGTCCTCTGGGTGTCCTCTGGCAGAATGAACAATCCTCTGCCATCACCCACCCCCCTCCCCCCTCCCTCATTTGGGAGGGTCCTCAGCTGTTGGAAAGGGACACAGTTGTAGGCTATTCCTCCTCAGTGGAGGCTATAAGGGCGCAGGGCCAGACTAGCCATGTCGACTGGGCCTTATACTGTCACTGCTAAGGTATGCTTAACATTTCCTCCTAATGTAAACACAAGCACCCTTCACACAATCACACTTTCACTCATGTAGCCTGTAAGCACATCAGGACTCAGGAGACATCAGGACTCAGTAGCTTTGCTTTGTTTCTCACCCTGACGGTCTTTGAAGTACCATTACACACACACCCACACACACTCAGATGAGTTCAGCAGAGAACAGTGATCAACAGTCAGTCCGAGGCAGATACAACTCTTCACACTGTAACAATGCTTTGTATGAGCTGTTAAATAAGTGTAATCTTCTTTTCATCTTTAGTCACTGTGATTTATACTTCAGTCGTTTGAATGTTTTGCCAGTGTTGTCTGATTTTAAATGATGGTGGCAGTTCTTTTTGTTGTGTGCTGAAGTCACTGTGTTAATGAATAATAAGATGAATGCTGCATTGTTCAGATGTCATCTACTTTTAATTTTCCTTTACAGAATAATCAATCAAATCACCATCCTCTGTTTCTGACTGTGGCCATGAGGCTGTTCACATATTGGTACAACACATTTTAAAGCTTGATGCGACTAACTAGTATTGACATACTGTATTTATAGTAAATGGATGTTGGTAATTGTGTGAAGCAGGTGATGCCCATTGTTTCATCAGAGACACTTAATCATCACGCATGTCAAATTGACCTCCGCGTTCCACCCAAGTCAATCTTTTATTATTTCTCCACTTGATCTATGCAACAAACTTGCTCGAATAATGTAGGCTCTTTCATATACAAACTTTTTGATGATTACCGGTTGTTTGTAAAGGGAAAAACAGAGATTGATATGGGCTTAGAAATTATAAACAAAACATAACCATCAAAGCAAACCCCGTCTTGTACAGAGAGGTGCTAAAACAACAAGAGCTGATTTCCCTGCTTGTTTATCATTCGCCTGACATTTACATTGCTAAATCAGTAGCATGAGAAAACCATTGAAGTGGATAGTGTCTTCCTGTCCTGGCTTCACATGTCTGCAATTCTTGGGTTGTTTGTTTTGTACTTTTTTGTCATCATTTCATATTTTGTCTCTTGCCATAACTTCCTTTTTTGTTTTGCGCATATTTTACATGTGTCCTGAAACATTTAAACCTCTTAAACTCCAACAAACTTTGGAGCATTAACTCCTTACTATGTTGTGATAAAATGTCTCACATGCTTGCCAACCTAAACTACTGTTGCTCTCAGAGACACACTGCAGACTAATTGAGTGGTTGATCTGGGATAAACACCAGAAACAGTGCTGTCTTTAGTCCCTTCCTCTCCTAATAACCACATACTGTGTATTGCTTTCCTGTCTATTGCGAGAGGAGAGGTCCTGCAGGAAACAAGGGAAGCTGTTGTCAGTAGATCCATTTATTGTCTTAGATGCACTACAAGTGATTAGTTGCTTCCTCTATAACATCTCTAACAGGATAAGAACCTTAGAGAGAATAGCAGTGCAGTTTATACAACCAGATCATTGAGAATATCATTGATTTAACACAGTCTCTAAGTTCTTGGCCAGACAATGTCATCTACTGCAGGAAAGAGTAGCTCAACTGTCTCACACAGGTACAACCAGGCCTCCCTGCTTGTGTTTGGACACTGATGACCTCTTTGTGATGTGGATACATCAGATTTTTTGTCTCACATGATGTGCTTGAACTGTTTTCATAACAGGGTAGCAGACAACAAAGAGGAGTAGAAGTGAAAATTAGAATTTCAGGATTCTTACTAGTTCTGCACTTAACAAACTGAACGTTCAATTTTGTACCATTGTAAATTATGTAGCTCTGTGTTGTCACACACTTGACCTAATTGAAAGCTGTTAGTGTTGTTTCTTTTTTTTACAGAATCAAAGTATTGTGGTTGTTCTGCTCTCTGAATAATAAAGCTTTTGTCAGAGGTAAGTCATCTCTGTAGGCTTTATAGCCCTTCACTAGTTTTGATAGTTTCCAGTGCTACAGGCATCTTCATCTTGGTTCCCTTAGATCTGACAAAGTTTGTCAGTGGCTGTAGGATTTTTATTAGCTTCTTGTTGAACTGTACATGTCGAAAGAGCTGGTGTTAGTGATCTTTCTGAGTCATCTGTAGCCCTCGTGCAAGACCACTCAAAGCAGTCTTGCATGACACCACTGTCACTGTAAACCAGCAGACAAAGGACAAGGTCTAAAAAAGGGATTTAAAACTGAAAAGCTTTTATTATTCTGAACATATAATATAAAAGAACTCACACCAACAATAATTTTACTATTTGACTCTGTAATCAAGTCAATGTAATGCCATATTCAGATATTTTGTTGTTTCACTTCTCATATTTCACACATCATGATGATATTCAAATGAGCTTTCCACACCAGTTTGTCATTGTAAAGGGTGATGTTGCTTAAAGGTGCTGTGTGTAGAATTTAGTGGCATCTAGCCGTGAGTTTGCCGAGTACAACCAACTGAATAGCCCTCCCCTCACCCTGTCCTTCCAAGTGTGTAGGAGGAACTTGTGGAAAACAAAAAAAATGTGAAAGACCCCTCTAGAGCCAGTGTTTGGTTTGTCTGTTCTGGGCTACTGTAGAAACATGGCAGTGCAAAATAGCGGGCTCCGTGGAAGAGGACCTGCTCCCTATGTAGATATAAATGGCTCATTCTAAGGCAACAAAAACACAAAGATTCTTATTTTCAGGTGATTATACGCTGATTAAAACATACTTATGACTATTATATTCCATTTCTGCCAGGTCCGTCTGCTAGATGCCTCTACACACTGGACATTAAAAAAAGCTGTGTATCAACAACAGTCTGTTACCATGTCATGTTACTTGCTAAGATGTTCACACTTGCCATGCATGTAATTAGCACTAAGCTACTGTAGTTTTCACTTGTGAAAAAAAGCTTAAAGATGGTACCAGAATGTTACACCCTCATCCAGCTCTCAGTAAAGTACTCTACGCTTCATGTATGAGAGAGGAAGCAGTGTTGTTTGGACTTTGAGGACAGGTAATATTGTTTAGGCAGGATATATCTTTAACATGCGCCATCATGCAATAATTATGAAATTCTTTAGACTTAACACTGCATTCATACATTGCATATGTTGTAATATTTTGTAGGGTTTGAAGACTATAGTGAGCCCAGCACAGGGTCCTATATACAGTAATAATTGAAGCTGTAGATTGAGACTTGATTGGACTTTTTTAAGTCACAAAAAATGATGACTTGAGACATGGCTTGTACAAGGCATGTACTTGACTACTATGAAGTTTGACGCATTTGACACTTAAACCAAAAAAGTATTGCACAAATTTAAAGTCTGACCCGACGATGGCAAGATAAGCACTTGCCATCATCCAGCCACTGGGGATGCACAAGCCAGTGCATTCTTAGTGCCAGTTCCAACCCCGATAAATGGCGAGGGTTGCATCAGGAAGGGCAACTGGTGTAAAACCTATGCCAAATCAAATATGCAGATCATAAATTAGATTTCCATACCGGATCCGTTGAGGCCTGGGTTACCAATGGCTGCCACCAGTACTGTTGACCAGCAGGGAGCCGGTGAAAACTATACTACTGTTGGGCAAAGGAGAAGGAGAGGGGTAAGGCATGTCTGGAGGCAGCAAGAGAGGAGGAAGGTTAGTTAAGGTTAAGACAGGTGCTGGGTGGCAGTAAAGAGTGAAGGCAAGGAGAGTTGTTGGTGGAATGAGGAAGTACAGGAAAGTATATGGAGGAATAGGTTGGTGAAGAAGAAGAGGGATAGACAGAGAGATGAAGAAAGAAGACAGGAGTACAAGGAGAAGTGCTGTAAGGCGAAGAGAGGTGGCGAAGGCTAAGGAAAAGGTATATGGCAAGTTGTATGAGAGGTTGGACACTAAGGAAGGAGAAAAGGACTTGTATTGATTGGCTAGACAGAGGGCCTGAGCTGGGAAGGATGTGCAGCAGGTTAGGGTGATGAAGGACAGAGATGGAAATATGCCGACTAGTGAGGAGAATGTGTTGAGAAGGTGGAAGGCGTACTTTGAAGGACTGATGAATGAAGAAAATGAGAGAGAGAGAGAGAGAGAAGGCTGGATTATGTGGGGATAGTGAACCAGGAAGTGTGGTGGATTACTAAGGATGACATGAGAGCAGCAATGAAGAGGATGAAGAATGGAAAGGCGGTTGGTCTAGATGACATACCTGTGGAGGCATGGAGATGTTTGGGAGAGATGACAGTGGAGTTCTTAACTAGACTGTTAAACACAATCTTGGAAAGTGAGAGGATGCCTGATAAGTTGAGAAGAAGTGTACTGGTACTGATTTTCAAGAATAAGGGTGATGTGCAGAGCTATTGCAACTATAGAGGTATAAAGTTGATCAGCCACAGCATGAAGTTATGGGAAAGAGTAGTGGAAGCTAGGTTAACAAGAGAGGTGATGATTAGTGAGCAGCAGTATGATTTCATGACAGGAAAGAGCACTACAGATGTGATGTTTGTTGTAAGAAGGAATGGAGAAGGATGGAGAAGTGCAGAGAAGGTCAGAAGGAGTTGCATTGTGTCTGTGGATACAGAGAAAGTATATGACAGGGTGCTTAGAGAGGAGGTGTGGTATTGTTTGAGGAGGTCGGGAGTATCAGAGAAGTATGAAAGAGTGGTGCAGGATATGTATGACGGCAGTGTGACAGCAGTAAGGTGTGCGGTTGTAGTGATTAATGGGTTCAAGGTGGAGGTGGGATTACATCAAGGATCAGCTTTGAGCCCTTTCTTATTTGCAATGGTGATAGACAGTTTTATGGACAAGATTGGGCAGGAGTCTCCGTGGACTATGATGTTTGCGGATGACATTGTGATCTGTAGTGAGAGCAGGGAGCAGGTTGAGGAGAGCCTGGAGAGGTGGAAGTATGCACTAGAGAGAAGAGGGATGAAAGTCAGTAGGAGCAAGACAGAATACATGTGCATAATTTGGAGAGAGGACACATATGAGTTAAATACTTGGGGTCAACTGTTCAAAGTAATGGACAGGATTAGGAACGAGTATATTAGAGGGACAGCTCAGGTTGGACGGTTTGGAGACAAAGCTAGAGAGGCGAGATTGAGATGGTTTGGATGTATGTGGAGGAGAGATGCTGGTTATATTGGGACAAGGATGCTGAAAATGGAGGAAACAAGGAAGGCCAAAGAGGAGGTTTATGGATATGGTGAGGGAAGACATGCAGGTGGTTGGTGCAACAGAGGAAGATGTAGAGGACAGGAGGAGATGGAAACAGGTGATCTGCTGTGGCGATCCCTAACGAGAGCAGCCAAAAGAAGATGGCAAGTGAACGTCATGGTCGGAAAAGTCAGAGGATGACCAAAATGAGCAGGACCATGAATGTCTGTACAAAATTTTATGACACTCCATCTAATAGATGCTGGGATATTTCAGTCTGGACAAAAGACATTACCATTCTAAAGCCTTTCCGCTAGCATGGGAATTAAGATTAATGCCTTCCACAGCCACACACCCCTAATATTTTAAAGGGTACTCCAGCAATTCAGTATTGTACTTCAATAAAGTTGGACAACTTACAAGAGACAGATGAAAAAAAAGATAGGTCAAAATCTAAATATCAGTGGATAATATATACTGACTTTTTGTCCCTAGTTTGAGACTGTATCTGAAAAGTACTATCCATGGCATGTACAGTACTGTACTTTCTGCTAACAATCCCACAATGCAAGCATCCCATTTTATTGATGTGAAAATTACCATTCTTCAACAGCTGACAGTTCACACAAAATTCTGATAATTAGCAAGAGTCTGAAATCCCAATTTGCTGCTCAATATTGAGTAAACTATTGAGTGTCTACATTTCTTGTATAGGGAGTAGTGAATGAGGGAGTGAGACAGCCCGTCGAGTTACAAAAACACTGAATGCAACATCCATGACATCATCATGGATATTGTCTCACACTTTAGAAAGCTCCAGAGCCACAGAAGATATTATACTGTTCACAGGTTGAGTAGCACTCCTCATTACAGTGACCCTTAATATTTAGGCCTGTGCATTGTAACTTAGTCTTGGTTCTGTAAAAATACTGCAAACACAGCTTTGAAGAAAAACTGTTCAAATCCAATGCCATTTTTATGCATTCAGAGACTTTGAATTGGCTTGAAATTTGCTTGCAAGGCTTGTGGCTTGACTTGGACTTGCCCTCGATCACTTGAGACTTACAAACAGCTCTGGTAATATTTCAGCATGTTTATCTTTTTTTTTTACCAGCTACATAATTGTGGGTTAGCATTTGAAAGTGCATACGATTTAGGGTGTATCAAAGATAGCTTTGTTTATGAACTCAAATAGATATTTGAGTGCTAAATAAAGTCATGTTTATGGGATGGGGGTTCCGGTAGTAAAAGGTTGCTTTCGGTTGCGAGAATGTTAATGAATCATTGAGATTTCTGCCCTCTGGACCTGGTCCCACCAGTTCTCCTGCTCAGTGACCCCAGAAGGAATTCTAACCCCAGATTTCAATACTACTGAACTAACATGTTTTCTCTCACAGCTGACTGTGATTAAAGGCAACCCTTCAGTGTCGGCTGATCATCTGTCACACACGGTGCTCATATTGCAAGCTGTGATTGTGTGTTTAGTGTATGATAAATCTACTGTGTCAAATTATAGGGCAGCTCACTCTTCAGACAGGAGCTTCTAGTGTATGTGTGTTCTTTGTCTGATTGGCTCTCACACAAGCTAGTTTGATCCAGTTCCGGTGAGAACTCTATCAACAGTTTGATCTGCTTAAGCGAACATACGTGGGATGTACATACAGTCATTTACTCTATCTGAAGCTTTAAATAGCTCTAGCTTTCCTCTTTCTTACCCCCCCTGTGCACACTCTCACTCTGTTTCACATTCCTTCACTCTATTCATGTCTTCTTCATTTCTCTTTCACTTCCTTCTCCTTGTTTTTCTAACAGTATTTTGGGTCAAACTAAAGTAAACCATATCGGATGGGGCCTAGAGGGGGGCGAGAGGAAGATTTGGGAGATAGAGACCATTAACTCGGAGGGAGAGAATGGTGTGTGAAATGGTTAGAGGAATTCAGAAAGGAGAAGGAAGGATGATAGAATATCGAGGGGGAAGATAGGGAGTCCCCACCCTCTTCTCTCTCCCTCTGTCATCCCACTCCCCTTCCCTTGGCTGGCCTTATTTGGTCATGTTACTGCGGCTATAGCAGGAGGAGAGAGAGAGAGGGGGGAAGGATGGACAGATTGTTCTTTTTTCCTCCTCTTTTTGCCCTCTCAGAATAGAGGGCTTTGGTCTGATGAGAGGTGAAATCAGAGGAAAGCCAGGGCTCAGAGGGAGGAGGTTTAGTCTGCAGGGAAAACATTGCAAAACTAGTTTAACTGTCCTGGTTAACTGCAAGAATGTGAAAACTTTTTTTTTTTACCCACGCTAAAAAGCCTCTTTATTCTTTAGTTGCAGTCGTTGTGCAGCTTGGTACAGAAGAGGAACTCTTCTGGGACAGAAGAGGAACTCTGTTATGTTAAACTGTGTCCACATGCAAATCGAAGGACTGTTTTCCCCTCCTGACAGTATCTATGAAAATGAGTAGCACAATCAGAGTCCGCTGACGACAGCAACATCACATCGTCGCTGTGGTTATGAACACTGACTAACCATGACTTATCATCGCTGTCTCACATTGTAACACACACATAGAGGTTATTGTGCGCTGTCAATTAGCATAGTCTAATCACAGGATGTAACCGCGTATTACTGAGTTTGTATATCACGGGTGCACGCACGCACACACACACACACACACACACAGACACACAAACACACACGTTTTCCTGTCCCTCATCACTCCACCCTGAAGCAGACAAAGCCCTTTGATCTCAATTCAGAATTATGAATGTGTTTGAAGTGCAAGCACACACACATGCATGGTTGTGCTAATATTTTCTGGATGTTAAGTCTTAAGAGAGGTGTCATTTATTAAGTTAAGTCTGCCATCTGTTTTTTATATTTTGTGCCACATTTTATGTTTACAGAACATCATGTATTATAATGCTTAAGCAACTCAGACTTCTATACTTTGTTAGTTTATGCTAAGCTGTGGCTGTGACCTGTCTCCTACACTGTAGCTCTGACCTCTCCAGGCTTCAGTCAGAGTGCATTAATATATTATCTCTTTCTCTCTAAATTCTATTTTGTCCTGTTTTGATTTACATTAATATATTATTCTTAGCTACATCTGTTTATTTCTTCTCTGGCATGCATCGGTCTAAATGAATCTCAGTTCATATTTATCTCTCTGTGCTTCTCTCTTCATCCATCTCTGCATCTTTGTCTCTTCATTTCTGACTCTGTCTCTCTGTGCAGACTGTCTCTTCAGACTGTGTCCTATGAACCGCTACTCAGCCCAGAAGCAGTTCTGGAAAGCAGCGAAGCCTGGAGGGAACACGGACACGGTGCTACTCAACAAGCTCCATGTAAGTGAAGTGACAACATGATCACCTCCCAGCAGTCACCACAGATCAGTACACTACACACTGGCCTGTCTTCAGGGCTCACATGCTGAAGAGAAAGTGCAGAAAACTTTTTTTCAGAAGTCTTCATTTTTATTTCCCGCTTGGACGCTGTGCACTCCACATTACTGTTTCAGACCAGTTTTCAAAGGGATTATGTATATTTGCTGTGGTAGAATTTTAAATTCCTTTTATAGACATTTCCGAAGCCTTTCACTCCTACTGTCCTACCTTTCTGCCCTCTACACTCTCCTTTCTCTCTTTCTGCTGCAATGCAATACCATTTAAAGCAATCTGCTATCTGACCACACAGTCATAAAATGGAAGATTACAATCTCTCCTGCGTTTCCATGGAGATGTGAGCCAGAGTTTTCATTTAAAGCCCCTCTGTTGAAGCGTACACTTCTGGCTAAGAGCTTTATTGCTACTGCACTGCTGCTATATGCATTGTCTAACAACTAACCAATCAAAACACTTGTTTCCACGCTACTGTATATAAATTGTATGAATGAATCTAGTAGTTGTGAGTTTTACTGTCTTCATTTTTGACTTTTATCCACTCTTATCTCTCTCTTGCCTCCCAGCATGCAGCTGACCTGGAGAAGAAACAAAATGACTCTGAAAACAAAAAGCTGCTTGGAACAGTGATTCAGTACGGGAATGTTATTCAGGTTTGTTATTCCTAACTAGCCACCGATCGCTTTGCATTTATTCAGATAAACTTTGTTTATATACCACGGAGTCTGGACTAAACTGAAACTGGCCTTGACATGCAGTCAGCAGAGGTGACTCAGTTTTACAAATTTTCACCAACACCTCATTTGCAGGAATGAGAAATATGCTCTAGCTTCAGTGTATGTTCTCTCGTATTAACTCTTACATAAAAATACTAAAAATACTATATTACATATTAGAATTTTGTGAGTTTTGGCATAGTCCCAATGAAAATGAATGAGACCGAAACCTCCTACAGTCATACTCAGTCAAACCACAAATTAATATCATATAAATATCCTGTAATGCATCCTGAGCAGAGACCACTGGAAGGAGGCTCTCAAGACACACAAAATAATGAATATCACATATAATATATAACACGCACACACATACGTATGTGCAACACTATAATCACTATATAAGGAACAGAAATCTATAAGCCATCCATAGTTGTAGTATAGTTGTGGTATAGTAAGAAGATGACTTTCAGTGAGTATTTAGACAGTAGATTTCTAACCTGTTGTATGAAATTCACCTCTTAAATAACTTACTTATTTCAGCATCTCCAGTTTTATTATCTTGTCTTGAACTGTGTATTGTTTCTCCTCAGCTCCTCCACCTGAAGAGCAACAAATACCTGACAGTGAATAAACGTCTGCCTGCGCTGTTAGAGAAGAATGCCATGCGGGTGATGCTGGATACTGCTGGAAACGAGGGCTCCTGGTTCTACATCCAGCCTTTCTACAAACTACGCTCCATCGGGGACAGTGTGAGTCATCATATGTATAAGTCTGTGGGTGTGGTGCATTGTGGGACCACTGTACTGTATGTCAATCAAAGTAAGACAAAGCAACGGTTTCATGCCGGGGATGATTCCTGCAGGTTTGTGTCAATCATGCTTTGTCTTTTTGCTGTTTTCACCTATTGTTTCTCCACTGAGTTACAGCACATATGTGAGTCATAGGAAATGTAGCAAATAGATAGGCATAAACATAACACAATTGTTGCCTTTTAAAGTGGCAGACTGTGTACTGTACACAAATAGTAAAAAAAATATTTTTTGTAATTTATCAGAATTTAGTTGAGTGTTAAACAGCGGTATGCAAAGTTCTTAAAATTCCCCCAAATCTGTGCTTTTGAGACGCTCCAGTAGCCTACAGGTTAAGATGTATACCACATAACCACAACATCTGTTGTTCGATTCCAGCTTTGTTGCATGTCATACACTTCTCTCCAGCCATGTTTCATGTCTTTCTGTACTTTCCTCCATCAAATAAAGGCAAAAAATTCCAAAAACTAATCTTTAAAAAAACTGTACTTTTGCAACTTTTACAGTTGCAGATAAAAAAAAATGTATATTACTTCTCTGATTTACTTATTTCCACACAGTTAATTAGTATTATAAGGTTAACACTGCAGAGTAAAAGTGCAGACCTCGAAGGCACACGTCTTCTTTACTATCTTAAGCCTCAGTGTGATTTGATCATATCTATCCCTCGATGGATGGACATGCCAGCACCCAATTGGTGTTTACCTGATCACAAGCTATTGTTAGCAACAGCTCTTCTTCCCTGCAGTAGGAAGTTATGGAGTGGTGCCCAAGGACAAAGTGGACTGTAGTTGGCTGCTCTGCTAAGCTCCTCTCAAAGTAGGTTGAGCAATGGCACAAGGCCTAAAACAGAAGACAAAGACTTGCAAAGAGCTACTGATGGCGTCTGACTCATGCCTTCATGCATGTAACAGGGTATCTGCAGGTCTTGAAAAGTCTTAAAAAGCTCTGAAGTCAGTTCCCTAAAAAAAACTTCAGAATGTATTAAAAAGTATAACATTTCATGTACAAAGGTCTTATATGTTTTCTCTGGCCTGCTATAGACAGTAACATTAGTTATAAAATGCTTTTGTATGTGCTTGCAGGCTGTGGGGAGACATTCTACATCTATAAACAAAAGTGAGACCAGTCAGTCAGCACCATCAGACGTATAGCAAACACTGTCACTACATACAGAAGTTAGGAAACTCATCTACTCCTGGTGGACAAGTGAAGATCATAGCAAAAACATAAATTAATTTTTTTGTAATTGTTTAATCAGAAAACTGATGGATGGATTTGGGTCCAGGTCATGTTAATTTGCTTATTATATTACTAGGAATTGTTACGTCTGACTGGGAAGTACTGACAAAAATGTGATGTAAATGTCAAAATATTCATGCACTTAATAAATAATCATACACCTTATTGTCCCTAATAGTTTTTCTATCAGCAGGACAATGAAAAAGGTATTAAATTGCATCCTATATGGTATTAAAAGATCTTAAAGTCCTAAATTTAATTTGCTAAACACTGCAGAAACCCTGATGTAAGAGATTCAAGGTTGAGTACATTATTGCAATTGAATGTGTTGCAGTGTGCTGAAAGAAGACGTAGACAAGTACCCACCACTAAATACAGTAAATCATTTTGAAGTAAGTTGTTTCATAAATGTAAGTAAAATCTCGTAAAATAAATAAAAAAGACAATGTGAGTCTTAGTTATTTGTGGCGCCCAGACTAAATGAGGTCAGTAGGTGCATTATGAGATGGCAGTGTTTTGATGAAATGTGATGGTTCTGAAAGCCGTCCACTTTCTTAAATCACTCTAATCCTGACCCTGCAGTCCCTGTAAATCCCTCTACCTGCACTAGGATCAACATGTACAACCTTCAAATTTCTGTACTTATTTTATTTCTGTTATATGTGTGTGTGTGTGTGTGTCATGGCAGGTGGTGATTGGTGATAAAGTGGTTCTGAACCCTGTGAATGCTGGTCAGCCTCTCCATGCCAGCACACACCAGCTTGTGGATAATCCAGGATGCAATGAGGTTTGTCTGAGCTGCAGCATCTTCACTCCTCTGATGTTTCAGTGGGAGTGTCGGCTGTGTAGAATCTAATTATAACTTTTTTCCGCCCATCACGGCTGCTTGGTTATTAGCTGCCTGATGTAAAACACTACAGGATTGTTCTACTGTCCTCCAGAGTCAGGACAGTTACGCACTAGGCTGCAGCTGACACTGCACATGCAAGGTTATGATTTTTCTCTCTCGCGGCACTAGAGTTACTAAACAACATCAGTTATGTGATTTTACTGTTTTAAATGGCCTTACAATTGCCTTCCAGTGACACTGAGACAGTTAAGTGGGCACAGTAGGTCAGTTTTAGGGAAGTTGAGCAATTTTCCTGTTTGCTCAGAGTGACACAGACTCTTGATTTTCTGTTTTATGACTATGCATACAGTTTTAAATTATTGAATGAAAGTGTGGGTCAGCAGCCCTTTCAACAATCCTAACAGTTGTGTTATCAAATAGTTTCTGCTAACTTTACATGACAGTAGTGCATGTAAACATATGTAATAATGATTTAAGTGACTTTGTAAATATCTAAATTCCTTTTTTTTTTTGTTAGTCAAGATATCAGTCTTTAGAAAAGTTTGAAAGTGTGCTCCTATTCTATCTTTAAAAAGATGAATAGGCATCTGTGATTTTTGTTTCCCTCTGGGAATGAGGAAAAAATGAAAACAAACACGACACTATCCCTTTAACCTTGGCCGTGTTGCAATGCTCCCACTGTGCAGGATCCCTGTCAGCAGATTATACCTACAGTACAGCCACATCAAACTCTGATCTCTGATTGTTTGTTTTTCAGGTGAACTCAGTCAACTGTAACACCAGCTGGAAGATCGTCTTGTTTATGAAATGGAGCGACAATCAGGAGATCATCTTAAAAGGGGTTTGTCTCATGGCAGCTACCAGAGAAATACATGTTTCTTTTCTATTTCTGTTTTTTTATATATAGACTAAGGTAGAAAACATTTTATATCTAATACAAAAGCTCAATTTATAAACGCATATAGAACAAATGGAAATGTCATACATCACATTAGCAAAAGTCAGCAGTTTCCAGGCATCCAGGATTTCTGAGTTCAATATGGCTCTATTGAAATAATTTATGACATGTTTCTACAATATATAGATCTTGTTTCACACTCTCTCAATGAATATTTTGTTTTTCTATCTGTAGGTGTTGCATAATGTACCTCATCAGAGCTGAGTGGGCTGGTTGTTTTGTTTGTTTCCAGTTCAGTTTTGTCAGCCCACTTTATGTGCTTACAAATTAGATTGTGTCATATTGGATGCTCAGTAGCTCTACATTAGAGGCTTTACCACCAAGAATAGCTGAATGTCAGCTATTAAACCAGTGTTTTGGCACTCCCAGAACATTCGGTACCAGTCAAAAGTTTGGACACACTGTCTCATTCAAGAGAATGATTAGGTGTGTCCAAACGTTTGACAGGCAGTATAGGGACTAGTGAAACCAGTGTCATTTCACATTGGTCACATGCAGAGATCTTATGTGTTTCGTAAATAGTAACTGGAATAGGTTCTGGATCATTACAAGGAATGAATCTTGTGGAATTTGAAACATGTTGTAGAGCCGCAAGAATACATATATTTATTAAAGGTCTAGTGTGTAGATTTCAGTGGCATCCACCAGAATATAATATTCATAAGTAATCACCTCAAAATAAGAATTGTTGTGTTTTCGTTACCTTAGAATGATCTACATAGGGAGCTCGTTCTCTTCCACAGAACCCACCATGTTGCACCGCATGCACCACAACAACAGTAGCCCAGAACGGGCAAAACAAACACTGGCTCTAGAGAGGGCCTTTTACGTTTTTTGCGAGTTTTGCAGCACTGTAGGTTCTCCTACATGCTTGGAAGGGGAGGGGTATTCAGTTGGTTGTAATCTGCAACCTCACCGTTAGATGCCACTAAATCTTACACACTGGTCCTTTAAATTTGTTCAAGTGTAATTAGCTGTACTAAGGTGAAGCTTAATATTTCTAGCAGTGACAAATATTCTCCTTCCCTTCAGGGGGATGTGGTACGGTTATTTCATGCAGAGCAGGAGAAATTCCTCACATGTGATGATCACAGAAAAAAACAATACGTTTTTCTTCGCACTACTGGACGGCAGTCAGCTACCTCGGCAACCAGCAGCAAAGCCCTATGGGAGATAGAGGTGAAGAAGAGTATTGTTTTTTTTGCTTATGTAGTGTAACTGTTTTCTGAATACTAGCAATAAACATAAAGTAAGACTGCAAATCTATTCTCCAGCATTTTCACACTTAACATCAGTACTTGTTTAATGAATTGAATGCATTGGCATAAGATGTTACTATTGTGTGCTCTGGTTTCAGGTTGTGCAGCATGATCCATGTCGAGGGGGGGCAGGCTACTGGAACAGCCTGTTCAGGTTTAAACACCTGGCCACTGGACACTACCTGGCTGCAGAGGTCAGTCCACTGCAGACAATTTTTTTTAGTCACTATATGTTACTAGGCTAGATGACATTGACAAAATAAAACATCACAATAACTTGAATCAAATATCTCTATCAGTTAACTGTATATTGATATAATTCTACTACTACTACTACTGTTGGTGCTTCAGGTGTTTACATTCAAGAAAAAGTTGAGATGTCATGGGTGATGTAAATATGACCAAAGAGGCAGGAATGTTCATGGTTCATTTTACTCAGTTACTTATAAAGCAGATTTTAGGACAAAGAAAACACTCATTTAGACTAAATTATGTTATTACATAAAACGGTATTCCAGAAAATATCTGGACTTATAGCTCTTTGTACCACGTGGTGAAATACTTAGTATTTTTGCAGGTGAATCCGGAGTATGAAGAGGAGTGCCTGGAGTCCCGCTCCTCAGTAAGTGTGCTATGCTGAAACACCGGTCTCTATAACAGATAACATTTACAATATATATCAAGATAACCAATACATTTTCATTGTTAAAAATGTTTTCATTATTGTCTAATGTATGCCCAATCTAATTAATTGATGTAATACAATGACCACAGAAATACTACAGTCTAAATGGCTGTCAGTGTCTGTTAAAATTGTGTAGTACATCAGTACATCTCAAACATTCCCTTCTATGGCCAAGGTGTTTTAACTGCAAGTAACCATAGTAACAGTATGTTTACACTGTTGTAACCAGTTAACTTGTTGGCTAAACTCAACTAATCATGGGTTGAACTGCCCACAAACAAACTGTCAAAAAAGCTTTTCCCACAAATGTGAAGAGAAAATGTCCCTTGAAATATGAATGCTTTACATCTACTGTAGTACTTATTATTTCCAGCAGTAAATGGCTGTAGGTATATTTGCAGTGTGATCGGGTATGAAATTTCAGTGACCAGCAGATGGCAGCCTTTCACTATGAATACATCTTTCTGTCATGGTACCTTAGTTCTTTGCCACAGCTCACTGAACCGATTATGGCTGTCAACATGAAGCTGTTTACATCTGCTGACCAGTCTGTGACAAATGAACCGTCTCCCAGTCGGTTCCTGAGTTTACTGCCTCGCCACTACAGTAAAAATAAATGAACAATAAAAATAAAAATATAGCTAAAGGAGCCAAAATATGGCAGAGGCCCCAGGCAAAAGAAAAAAGCTCCCAATTTACTGTGAGGTCTATTTTCATTATGCTTGACTCCTAATGAAAACAGAAAATATCTGAACAAAGATATTTGTTTCATCGTGTCTAGTCTACAAATTTATTTAAAGCCTTAATTGATTTAATGAAGTCGTTTTGTCATAAGTCTCTCCTGCGAACCAGTATTGGTTTATTGAATTAAGTCTGTGACATTTTACTGGGAAAATTCAGTTGACAGAAGGAAAAAAAAATGTTTTTCTCTGTTGAGGAAAGTGGTCTTGCCTAATCTGCTGCATTTCCTTTTTTTTCTGCCTAGACTCAGTTACTAGAAATCTTCTCACAGTAATAATTAACTCTTCCACTGAAATACCTGACTCTTGTTGATCCTGAAACACACACACACACATGTTGCTGAAAGTGAACATCTATGTGTGGTTTTTAATTACTAATCAGACTGTGTTTCGACTTTCCGTCCAGCTGGACACGGAGCAAGAAGCCTTGCGGGCCCGCTTGAGAAACATCCAGGACAAAGTCATGTACACCCTGGTGTCTGTTCCTGATGGGAATGACATCTCTTCCATATTTGAGCTTGACCCTACCACGTTAAGAGGGGGAGACTCATTGGTACCCAGGTAGGAAGGCCAGAGCGTTAAGGTGGCAGAAGTGTTTCAGACCTGCTCAGATCTGTGTTACTGTGGATATGATTATAGGGAAATGGACGTCACTCTTTCCAGTGAAAACCAAAAAAGTGGAAACATTACAAGTAGGGGACTTCCACCGTATATTAAGTAATCTTAAAACGGTTGGAAAAAAAACAACGAAAAGCGTATGTGTTTGTGTGCGTGTGTGTATATTAATGTTTGTTAACGCAACCGAAACTGTGACTTACCGTTACTCACATTAAACAGTATCACAAAAATTGTTATGTTATCTTTGCCAGCGTGTGAGCAGATGCGTTTGGGCATGTTTTAGAGTGGCAATAAATTTCTTTATTGTCTGTGAGAAGTTCAATACAACATGTTTGATGAAACATTTATAGAAGGAATACATCCCAAGGAAGAGGATGCGGTAATAAATTCACAAGAATGGTAGGCGGTAGGTTCAGATGAGCAAGTTTCTCCATCTGTGTTTGTTCCTGTCTTGCAACATAGTTTTGAATGCAGTCTGATTGTTTATATTTGAATTTTATCCAACTTCTCAATGTCTATATCAATTTTCCAAGCAACTAGGGGTATGCAGGTTTTCAGGACGCCCAAGAAAAAAAATTCAGCTCTATGTCTCCAGAGGCAGTCACCACATTTGTGTGTCATTAAAATATGACTCTTTAAGTGTCAGCTTGTACTGAGCACCAAAAAGATATTAAAATGTGTTTTCAGGAACTCGTATGTGCGTCTCCGACACCTGTGCACCAACACATGGGTTCACAGCACCAACCAACCAATTGACAAGGAGGAGGAAAAACCTGTCATGCTGCGTGTAAGTGACAGTTTTAAGTGCACTACTGTGTACTGTTTCCAAAGGGACAAACTGTTGTAAACTGAAGACTGTCTCTGAATAAAATTATATATAATAAAATGAATAAAATTGCTTCTCTGTAACTCCACCTCCCCTCCCTGCTGTGGTGTTATGGACTTGAAGGTCGCAGAGTCGGTATATGCTCTTGGTTTGATAATTAATTTGTAATTGTTGTAATAACAACCACACAAAAAAAAAAATACTAGATACTCAGATATATCTCATAGATGACAAAGTTGTACATTTCTTTTTTAATTCCAGATTGGCACCTCTGCACTCAAAGAGGACAAAGAGGCTTTTGCAATTGTGCCCGTCTCCCCAGCTGAAGTGAGAGACCTTGACTTTGCCAACGATGCCAGTAAAGTGCTGGCATCTATCGCTGGAAAGCTGGAAAAGGGCACCATCACACAGAATGAGAGGAGGTATAAAATACATAGTTGTGCAAGATTTAAAATTTCTTATAGGAAAAAGATAGTCATGTGTTTTTGCTTTGTTTGTCTTTTTTTGCTTTGTTTGTGTTTTTTTTGCGTGTGCAACCAGAGCGGTCACTAAGCTTCTGGAAGACCTGGTGTTCTTTGTTGTGGACATTCCCAACAACGGGCAGGATGTGCTCGAGATCATGGTCAACAAACCAAACAGGGAAAGGCAGAAACTCATGAGAGAACAGAATATTCTCAAGCAGGTATCACCTTAATGGATGCAGCGCAAACACAAGTTTTCCATTGAATGAGAACTTGTTTGAACCTGACTGAATTTCCTTCTAATTCCTCTTCAAATCTCTTTATCATAACTCAAAGTTGCATGGTTGTCAGATTTGTATGAACATGTTATTTTGTCTTCTAATTCTAATATGGTTACAACTGTCACAACATTATCCCTGTATCAGATCTTCAAGCTGCTGCAGGCCCCCTTCACAGACAGTGGGGACGGGCCCATGCTGCGACTGGAGGAGCTGGCTGACCAGCGTCATGCCCCCTTCAGACACATCTGCCGCCTGTGTTACCGGGTTTTGCGTCACTCACAGCAGGATTACCGCAAGAACCAGGTAGTTTGTTGGGCCTACAAGTCTGCTTCATGAGCAGTGGCCCTGTAACGATGTACGCACAACTGCAGTTCAATAAAAAGTACATCGTAGTTTATGATAGTGGCCCTTGCTATGTAGCAGCACTGATGTAATTATCTAAACAAAAAGTGGCCTGAATCTGAGATGTGTAATCACATGCCCTGTGTATTATGCAATGCTCACTTGCTTTGCCCCTTTATCAAGTTTCTTGTAATAAGAATACGCAGAACCACAGCCACAAGCTCATGCTACAACAAATGTTTGCAAATGTGAAATCCATGAATCCCCTTTTCTAAGAACAGTCGATTTCTCTTGTAGTGTATGTGTTAGAGGGGTAATCTCTCCGGGCTGAATGAGGAGACAGTCTGGTGCTTGTGAACATGCTCTGCAGACAGATGAGAGCTTGAGTTTGCCTTCCAAAATGACCTCTATCAGTCAGTATAAGTAATGGATCGAGACTTAACAAGGTTTAGCATCTTTGTAGAGAATGTGATGAGATAAAGGGCCCAGATTAATTGGTTGGTTTGTGTATGTTCAGACTGTCTCTCTGTCTGTCCCACAGGAGTATATTGCCAAACAGTTTCGCTTCATGCAGAAACAGATCGGCTATGATGTTCTGGCAGAGGACACGATCACAGCTCTGCTCCATAACAACCGCAAGCTGCTGGAGAAACATATCACTGCTGCGGAGATTGACACATTTGTTAGCTTGGTCCGCAAGAACCGTGAGCCCAGGTTTGTGTGGGTCTGTTTGTATGCAACATACTGTACATCTATGTGGTCATAGACATAATCAGAAATAGAATAGTTAGACATAATGTGTTAACAAGAATATCCTGATCATTTTCTGTGTATACTGATCATACGGTATCCCTATATGTTAATGCATACAGTAAGACAAGAAGACCGCGCAAGCGGAATGTTCATACAGTATTGTAAACTATATCAGTCAGTTACTGATAAAGAATTATGCAAGTCATAAAGCCCAGGTGACATTTAAATTGAATTCATAAATGTGTACTGCTATTTACTTAACATTTCTATAGTAACATAACATTTCTAGTGTACTATACTGAAGGACAGTCTTATGGACAGACTGATTTGGAGTGTTATGTCATAAGATGTACCAAACACGTCATGTAAATGGTATATTTTCTTTCTGAGAGCAGGATTTTGCAGGCTGGCAATGCCTGAGTTGATCTTAACTAATTGTATCTTTTTTACAAAGCATCATGTGTTGATTGATTTTTGCATATTTTTTTGTGTGTGTGTGTGTGTGTGTGTCCAGGTTCCTGGACTACCTGTCAGACTTGTGTGTGTCAATGAATAAGTCCATCCCTGTGACACAGGAGCTCATCTGTAATGCAGTGCTGGATCCAGCTAATGCAGACATCTTAATAGAAACTAAGTACGTCCTCCCTCCTCTACCTACTGTGCATCTCTCTCTGTCTTTTACCCCTCAGCACGCCAATGTGCACTATATAACATCTAAACAGGGCATAAAATAAAATTGATCTCAGTTACCTCCTAAGCAAATTAGGTACTAATCATTAAAAAAAATCTGTAATTGTATCATATAGAATTAGTCCTTATTTTAAAAGGACCAATGCCTAAAAAGGCATAAAGTGGCATTAAGGGATATAGGGCTGTAATCATTAGATTAATTAATTAGTCAATTGACAGAAAATGTATCAACAGTTATTTTGATAATCAGTTGATTCGGTCAATTATCAAGTAAAAACACCAAATATTTGCTGGTTCCATTTTTGTGACTGTTTTCCTTGGTTCCATATCATTGAATTACATACTTAAAAATTAATAATTTGTTGACATAACTTTAGGCTCTGGGAATGACATATTGTAGACTAAATGTTTAATTGAAAAAATGTTTCAACAATTATAATGCATAATGAAATAATTTGTCACTGAAGGCCTAGTGGGATTTAGTAAAGAAAGACTTTCTGTATTAGTACAGATGTGTGCAGTAAGCTTTTCATATACTGTTTCTAACAGCTTGTGAGGGTAACAGTAATGATATGATCAAGCTTTGTGTCAGAAATTAGTCACAAATGCCTACACATTTATTTCCATCAGCTTGTAACCAAAAAAATTCCTGTATTGTTTCTTTTCTCCGTTACTCCCTCTTTCGGCAGACTGGTGCTATCAAGATTCGAGATTGAGGGAGCGCCGCTCGGGGAGAACTCTTTGGAGTCAGAGGAGGATGAGGAGGAGGTGTGGTTGTTCTGGAAGGACAGCAATAAAGAGATTCGCAGTAAAAGCATCAGGGAGCTGGCCCAGGATGCCAAGGAGGGCCAGAAGGAGGACCAGGAGGTCATTAGTTACTACAGGTAGTTATTGGACTTTATTGTCCATGTGGTTGTTGGGGATAAAGGAGAGTGTTCTTGTCCCTTATCTGACTTTATATTGAGCTGGGGCAGATTCATGAGTGAAAAACATGTGTGGAGTACGTCACCTCTGAAGGTTAAGACAAGTTTTGCTGTTTTAAATGTACTATAAGTATAACTCTACTTGTGTGTGTATGCTGCAACAGGTACCAGCTGAACCTGTTTGCCAGGATGTGTTTGGACCGCCAGTACCTGGCAATCAACAAGATCTCTGGCCAGCTGGATGTGGACTTGATCTTGCGCTGCATGTCAGATGAAGACCTGCCCTATGACCTGCGAGCCTCCTTCTGCCGCATGATGCTGCACATGCATGTGGACCGTGACCCTCAGGAGCAGGTTACGCCTGTCAAATATGCACGACTCTGGTCTGAGATCCCCTCAGAAATTGCCATTGACGAGTAAGTGAATAGACAAATGAAATACTATCGTATTAAATATTAGACATTTTAAATATTCAGTTAAATACTTGATGTGTTTTTAGTTTTGTGTGTTTGCAGTTCTTTCAGGTTGTATAATCATTTGTCCTTTTTTGTATCATCTAATCGTAGTTATGACAATGATGGAACATCTAAAGATGAAATTAAAGAGCGATTCTCACAGACGATGGAGTTTGTTGAGAACTACTTGAGAGATGTGGTGTGTCAGAGTTTCCCGTTTGCAGATAAAGAGAAGAACAAGCTCACCTTTGAGGTCAGTCAGACACATTCTGGATCACACTCACAATCACACCATCATGGTGAAATCACAAAACCTATTTAATTCATTCCATCTTCCTTGTTTAGGTGGTGAATCTGGCCCGGAATTTGATTTATTTTGGCTTCTACAACTTCAGTGACCTGCTGAGACTAACGAAGATCCTGCTGGCTATTCTAGACTGTGTCCATGTTAGCACCATTTTCCCTTTCAACAAGCTGGACAAGGGAGATGAGAGTAAAGGTATGAACACCCTGGGGGGTTCAGTGGAGGACCTAATATTTCATGAACAGAAAGTTTATCTGTGTGCTTGTGCATGTATGTATGTGTGTGCCTGTTTCCAGGCAGCAATGTGATGAGGTCCATTCATGGCGTTGGGGAGCTCATGTCCCAAGTAGTCCTGAGAGGAGGGGGTTTCCTTCCCACAACTTTGAACAACAGCTCCGATGGAGAAACAGTAAAGACTCAGACTGAACCAGAGAAACAGGACATACTGGTGATGGACACCAAGCTCAAGATCATTGAGATCCTGCAGGTGAAGGACGAGCAATGGCATACCCCAATGAATCCATACAGGACATTTAGCATGTATGACATACTCTCTCTCTGTTCTGTTCTACAGTTCATCTTAAATGTCCGCCTGGACTACAGGATCTCCTGTCTGCTGTCTATCTTTAAGAGGGAGTTTGATGAAAGTAACTCCCAGAGTGACTTATCTATAACTGGAGCAGTGGAGGGTCCAAACAATATGCCAGGTCAGATTAATATATATATGGCTTTATCTTACAGAGGACATGGTGTGGCCAATGAACTGACAATATTTTTTGTAATTTCAGGAGCATTGGACTTTGAGCATATAGAAGAGCAGGCAGAAGGGATATTTGGCGGAAGGTAATCACAGTTTGAATGCAGAAGGAGTCACAAAACGATGCAAAAGAGGATGTGTTTTCATTTTAGTGTGTTTTCTGTGTGTGTCTAGTGAAGAGAACACCCCATTGGACCTGGATGATCATGGTGGCCGTACCTTCTTGAGGGTACTCCTCCACTTAACCATGCACGACTATCCTCCTCTGGTGTCCAGAGCCCTCCACCTGCTGTTCAGGCACTTCAGTCAAAGGCAGGAGGTCCTGCAAGCCTTTAAGCAGGTAAACTAACAACTAAAATATACATCTAAAATGTAAGCCATGATAACCATTTGAAGTAGGTGCACTCATTCTATTAATATCTCATCAGTTGTAGGAAATTCAAGTACTGCTCTGAGCAGCTGTGACACATACGTGTGTACGCACACAAAATTACACAATGCAAGAGTAACATTTGAATGTGTCATCAGCATCATTATTCCATCCCAGTTAGTCTGCTCTGTACTTAATATTAAAACACTTCCTGTTTGTGTTAACAGGTCCAGTTGCTGGTCACCAGCCAAGATGTGGAAAATTACAAGCAAATAAAGTCAGACCTGGACCAGCTGCGCTCCATCGTAGAGAAGTCTGAGCTCTGGGTCTATAAGAGGCAGGGGCCAGATGAGGGCATGGATGCAGGAGAAGGGCTCTCTGCTGAGACAGAGCATAAAAGGGTGCAGTATATTAAAAGAACCAATCACAAACACTGAAAAACCAGTTGACACTAGGGCCTTGTCCTCTAACATGTTGTCTGTGGTGTACTCTGTAGGGGGACTTGGGGGGCACAGACAAACCAAAAAAAGCAGAAAGCACCAGCAGTTACAACTACAGGGTGGTGAAAGAGGTAATTATTTTACTTGTAAGCATGTTTAACAAGCTCTTATCTGGCTGTGTTGCAAACTTTGCATATCCCTAGAGACTTTTTCCACATTCCTCCTCACATGTTTATTTCTTTCCTCACTTTTTTCCCAGATCCTGCTGCGGCTCAGCAGGCTTTGTGTCCAAGAAGGTCTGTCAGGCAGGAAGAGCAAGAAGCAGCAGCAGAGGCTATTGAGGAACATGGGGGCTCACGGGGTGGTCCTTGAGCTCCTACAGATCCCATATGAGAAGGTGTCAATGTCTTTCAATTAGATGCAGCTCACTGACATTCTGTCTGTGTGTAGAAGTGAACAAACCTTCATCAAGTATTTCCCCCTCTAGGGAGAAGATTTGCGAATGCAGGATATCATGAAGCTAGCTCATCAGTTCCTACAGAACTTCTGTGCAGGAAACCAGCAGAACCAAGCCCTGCTTCACAAGCACATCAATCTTTTCCTCAACCCAGGGGTGAGCAGTCCATGCACTATTCCATACCTCTCACTGTAAAAAATCACTGCTTTTGATTTTAAATGACAAAACTTCTAACTACTTTTTCAGATATTAGAAGCCATCACCATGCAGCATATCTTCATGAACAACTTCCAGCTGTGCAGTGAGATCAATGAGCGTGTGGTTCAGCACTTTGTTCACTGCATTGAAACACATGGCCGCAATGTCCAGTACCTCAAGTTTCTGCAGACTATTGTCAAAGCGGAGAATAAGTTCATCAAAAAGTGTCAGGACATCGTCATGGCAGAGGTCGGGCCACCTCTTTAATATTTGAACTATGCCACAGTTTGTCCTGTTGTCCTGATCTAATTGTGTTTATTTGTTTCCTCCTACAGCTGGTGAATGCTGGCGAAGATGTTTTGGTGTTCTATAATGATCGCGCCTCCTTCCAGACTCTTGTTCAGATGATGCGCTCAGAGCGGGATCGTATGGATGAGAACAGTCCTCTGATGTATCACATACACCTGGTGGAGCTCTTGGCTGTCTGCACTGAGGGCAAGAACGTCTACACGGAGATCAAGTGTAACTCCCTGTTACCACTGGATGACATAGTGCGGGTGGTGACCCACGAGGACTGCATCCCCGAGGTGAGATGAGCATCAGACAGACATGTTTAGGATTTTTCAACTATGAGATAACAATAATAATGTAGTTATTAAGCAAACTCTATAGATGCAGAAGCTTTAACACAGAATTTTAAACACCCCCCCAAAGAACCGAACTCTTTAATAATGTAGTTACTCTTTTGTGCTGTTCATATTGTGCAGTAAAACATTTTATTCATAAAGCACCTTTTTAAAATCCTTTACTAAGATGTTTTGTGCATCAATGTTGAATTGTTTGATCATAATCTTCCAGGTAAAGATCGCCTATATCAACTTCCTGAACCACTGCTATGTGGACACTGAGGTCGAAATGAAGGAGATCTACACCTCCAACCACATGTGGAAACTCTTTGAGAACTTCCTGGTTGACATTTGCAGAGTAAGGAACATCTGGCAGCACCAATAAAACAGTAACTTTGAATTATTAAATTAGAATCATATTGAAACATGATGAGCTATTTGTATGTTGATTACAGGTGTGCAACAATACAAGTGACCGTAAGCATGCAGACACCATTCTGGAGCGATATGTGACTGAGACAGTCATGAGCATCGTAACCACTTTCTTCAGTTCACCCTTCTCTGACCAAAGCACCAGCCTGCAGGTATGTAACCACAACTGCTGCAGTATGAAGCACCATGCAAGTGAGTTTTAAAGCATATACAGTAGCTGAATGAATGTGAATATTAATCCAGTTTCAATCTTCAAGAACATATAATTTAACAAAACATTTTGAGAGAGATTGAGATCATTATTATTCAACTGAAGTAGGTTTGATTTACAGCAGCTGTAGAAATATCAGTCACACACGCAAGTAGAGTTGCACTCAAGTGTTGACAAAAAGAGATGTGATGCTATGAACTCTCCTTGTAGCCTTGTCGTGACCCCTGACTCATACAGTATGTTTAAAATGTCGACTGCACACTCTTATTTAAAGGTCATCTTTCTCAGAATAAACCTTTGAATTACCCCTACCATTAAGCTTGGTGAGTGTGAAAAGGGAGTCGGGGGTGAAACCTCTTCTAAGAAAAAAAGATAACATGAGACAGATTCCTCCCTCCTAATAACTATTATGTAAACACCGGCTAACCTCCAGCCTATTTATGTATGTGTGGTGCTTTAGGTGGCCATCAGAGAGTATGTAAGTACTGACAGAACATGTATTAGCTGTCCCTTGTGATTATTTCTCTAGAGAAACTCCTCAGTGAAAAGCCTGATTAGATTGTGTCCTTCATATTAAGTGCCTCCTTAAGTGGTAAAAACCAGTGCTTCCTTGGAAAAATTTTCTTCTGATTAACATCACTGCGAGTGGTTATGGGGAATGAATGTTCTCGCCTTCTCTCCCCTTCTCTTCCCATCCGTATGTGTTAATCAGCCGTGTGTTAGTCATGGTCCATTAGGGCTAATCTTGCATTGCGAAGTTAAGACCATCAGCAGACTGCATATCTTGGCATCCAGTGGTGCTGGTTAGTCATCCTTTTTGCAGATATACACAAAGTTCCCCTTTTTGTACGCAAAAAGTTCCTCTTTTTGTGTGGGACCTTTCATAGATTCCTAGAAATTGTCTTTTTTGTATGAATAGCTCCAATTGTGAAATATGAACAAAACATAAGATAGTTGTTAGACCTCTGACTTCTGCAGTTCTCTATTAATAATAATTCATCAAATCTGACACAATCACAAAAGAAACATTTTTGGACTGGCTTTTAACATCTCACACTTCAAGCACTTAACATGTCTCTGAAATGTACAGTAATGTATTTAGAAATGCAGTATATGTATGACACATCTTGACTATTTTCTGTGCATGTTTGATTTCTTCACTGCTTGTATCCTCTGCTGCAGGCCTCTCTGTTGGGGAAAATATTTCAGGTACTTGTTGCAATTTAATTCAGCAGGAATATAGCACACATTTGGGTGGTGCAGACTTTTGTGGGGTGTAAGAGGCAATTCTTAATTTGTGTGTATGCTGTTCTTTTTATTTGTACCTTATGAGCATCCTGTAAGGAGTACATTGTAATTGATTTGCACTGGGCTAGATTTGGGCAAATGTCTGCTCAGGGATTGATGGGTCTCCTGGAAAAGCAACAAACCACCACTGAGTCAGCATGCTGGTCTCACGACAGGTGCTGTCACACTAGTTCAGCTACAGCGCTGTGTGCAGAGGTGTGTGTGTGTGATATTAAAATGGTCCAGATTATTGGTGCAGTAGATGACAGATGGGTACCTTTCACGTTAAAGAGGGACACCTTTTTTTCTGTTTTCCTTTCAAGACTAAAGGAGTCACTTCCCACTAGATAAATGTAATAATCAACAGCCTCTCTGCTTTTTCTCTTGTATCTTCCTCTCAGACTAGGCAGCCAGTCTTTGTGCAGCTGTTGCAGGCCGTGTTCAGGGTGTACCACTGTAACTGGTTGGTCCCCGTCCAGAAGGGCTCTGTTGAGAACTGTATCAAAGTGCTCTCTGATGTTGGTAAGATCAATACCCATCTCAACACTCAAATTAACCTCTAAAATTTCCTGTTTCTCAAACCCTCTCTTTTAAGATCTAAATCAGTCCACAGTGTACGGGACGTTTAACAGTCTGTAAAACTGTTAACATGATTCTTGGTTACATTTTCTAGTTCCAGGAGAGACTTTTGAGCAAAAATTACTGGCACTGATTTATTCTTACACTGCCTGTGTGTGTCTGTGTGTACCTGCCAGCCAAAGGCAGAGCAATAGCCATCCCTGTGGACCTGGACAACCAGGTGAACAACCTGTTTGTGAAATCCAACAACATTGTCCAGAAGACAGCCATGAGCTGGAGACTTTCTGCTCGCAATGCTGCCTGTAGAGACTCTGTGGTGACAGCATCGCGGGACTATAGGAACATCATCGAGAGGCTGCAGGTACAGTATGTGTGTGTGTTTGTGCTTATTCAAGTGCATACATTCATACAGGCAGTAACATTATTTCTGGGTTGTAGGACATTGTGTCAGCTCTGGAAGACCGTCTGCGTCCGTTGGTCCAGGCCGAGTTATCGGTTCTGGTGGATGTGCTGCATCGACCTGAACTGCTCTTCCCAGAAAACACAGACTCACGCAAGAAGTGTGAGAGCGGAGGTTTCATTTGCAAGTAAGCAACACAAATATCAAGCAACAACATCTATTATTGATTTGAGTTGGCGTACTCATTAGAAATGAGACTTATGAATTTATGCACTTGTGCAGGCTGATCAAACACACCAAGCAGCTGCTGGAGGAAAATGAGGAAAGACTGTGCATCAAAGTTCTGCAAACGCTTCGGGAGATGATGACAAAAGACCGTGGTTATGGAGAGAAGGTAGGAGAAGTACAGAAAACAGATAAACTCCAGAGTCATAAATGCGGTATGTCTGTGCATACTCTTTACATGGTGAATTTTGCACAAATATGTAGGATTTCTATTGGGAGAAACAACAAAAAGGCCTTGGTTTTATTTAAATGTATACTTTTGATGCGCTCCACTAGTATTTTGAAAGGATTTCTTATGCTCAAAAGTTGAGCAATTTTTTTTTCATCCCCTAGAAGATAAATATTTAATTTAATTGAAATGGAAACCAAAAAAAACCCCGCAAAAATTCTTTCTGTATGTAATTTCTGTACTTCATATCTGATGTAAGGTTTTTACACACACGTACTGCACTGCACAATCATTAGCATCCAACACTACCCTTATTTTGAAGGGAGTCACATTCTCCTCTGCAGTCAATAAAATAAGGACTGGTCACCTCTCAGACGCTTTTCAGAAATTCTTTCAGTCACACTCACCATTGTATGAGACTGCACTAATTCTGCTCACTGTGGGTAATATCCATTTATAAATGCTACTTCTTCTGAGCTGCTGAAGTTGATAAGTATGTCCACAGTCTTAACTCACTTAACTAACATATCATGCTGAACTGTATCATTGACCTCTGCTTTAGCTTCCTCCTTCCTGTGTCGTTATCTAACCCCTCTAAACCCTCTGTTCTCTTTCAGCTCAGGGCCTTTGATGATGAGATGGATATGCCTAAGGTTGTTTCTCTTTTTTCTTCTAATCATGCCCTTGTTTCTCTGAGCTCCTGTCTGTTATGTCTGTGTAACACTAGAAGTCGTACTGTAACTGTAAGTGTTGTAGCTGCTGCTGTGGCTGTGTGTTGTAGTTAGCGGGGGCTCCAGGCACAGCTGGTAACAAATAGTGGATTCTGTCTGAAACACCTGCTGCAAAGTCTGTCATAAACGGCGGGCAGATCAACTGAAAAACTGTGAGAAAGAGGAAGAGAGAAAGAGAGATTGAGATAGGGAGATGTGTGCTGTGGCTGACTGCTTGTTGCTCAGCAGAGTTGTGTTATTCCAAGTTCCAAGGTGAGTCACTTGCTGGCTGGGCCAGATGCCAGAGCTGCGTTTGTGTCTGCTTGCTGTCCTCACACTGGACGTTTACATACCCTACTTTCCGCCAACATCAATCCCAGTTAAATTGTTATGAATTACTTATTTTTTACAGTTAGACAGTGTCAAAACAGATAACAGAAGTGAAAAGAGAGGTCAAGATGTGCTTTTTTTTTTTTTTAAACAGACACAAAAAATTAACACAAAATGACACAAAATTAACATAGCTATGTAAGATCACATTTTTTAAAAAAAAGAAAAAGACTTGAATGCTGGATAAAGCAACATAGAATGTGATATAGGATGACATAAAAAATGAACAATAATTTATAATAATACAATACTAAAAATATATAGGTTGGTTTTCCATATCTGTGCACTACAGTATCTCAGGGAAGACTTGCAGTGTCTGGTTTTTCAAAAAGTAGTGTGGAGATGATAAGACCATATAAGCTTTATCACTTCCTTCCCTCTCTTTGCTTTTCTTTTCATCAAGGTGTTTTATTGTCTCGGTCAATGTTCAGCTCTTTGTAGGATGTTTCCCCTGTGTGTCCTTTCGGCGCCAATAGGGGGCACTGTGGCTGTGTGTGTGTGCTGCATATGTGTGTGCATTAATGAGTGTGTGGGGCTGTGAGGGGCTGTGGCAGTCATTGAGGCTGTGTCCTAGTTTTTCTTGCCTGCGAGCTGCACGATTCCTGGGCCCCTGCCAACTCTGGGCTGAGGTTACATAAGAACCAGGCTTTTTTTTCCTGGAACTCAGCCCCTCTGCTGATGTGTGACCTTCAGCAGTAATTGCCAATAAAAGTGTGGAGGAGCTGTTTACCCACACTGCCGTTGTGCGCGTGCATGTGTGTGCGCGTGTGTGTAAATGTAAGTTGTAAGCATGGGTGGTGGAGGCAGAGGGGGGGGGGGGGGATTTGCATGAGCGTGTAAGAGAGATTTGATCCCTTCACACACCTGTTAAGTGTTGTATCTCTGTCTGTCTACCCATGAAAAGCAGCTCTGATGTAAGAGTGGCAGTTGAGTGGAGACATGTTCCTCCCGCCATGTGCCATTCTCCATATTTCTTGTCTCCTCTTCCTCTGTTTTAGCGTCATTAAATCATTGTGACAAAATTCCTCAACCACTTGAAATGCTCCCCACTTCCACTCACACCCTTTCTCACACGGATGCAAACACGCACCCACTCTGTGTAAACTTAATGAAACTGCCTGTGAGTGTTTGTGAAGCTGTGATATTTAGGTGCGTAGTTAGCACTTGTCTCCTCTGTTGCCCTTTCAGTAAAGTTGAACAGCATAGGATATGACTGAAGAGGAACAGGGCGAATATATAAGCTTGGTTAACAGGAAATGTGGATTATATGGGTCACAGACTGTGAAGTAGGTTTATATTATTCTGCACAACATGTATTACCGTTTTTTTTTTAAAATAGAGATAGCATGAGATGAATTTTTGACCTCCCCTGTGTGCATTTGCTAAATGTCAGGGAGGTGATTATCAGCAAAATTCATTGCTCTTTGGCTGTCAGTTATGTAAGAGCCAGAGGAGTTCAGGATACACAGTGTTGGGATTCTGCTCTCAGGCTCCCCTCCTCACCTGGCCTTGTGTGTATGTGTATGTGTATGTGTGTGTATGTGTGTGTATGTGTGTGTCTGTGTGTGTCTGTGTGTGTGTGTGTGTGTGTGGTCTAGTCACAGTAGTTATGCAATCCCTCCATGTTGGGAGTAAGTCATGTTTCATCCCTGCTTCTTTGGAAAGTGTACGTGTGGATCAATAGAAGAAAAATAGTTTTCTCCTTCCAGATTTTAAGATAGTATCTGGCTCCTTTTTTTAATTTACTCAATATATTTTCTCCCACACTCACATCCGTGTGTTGCCCACTCTGGTGAAGACAGCAATTCATTTTACAGTTTTAGTAGAAGTAGGTCAGCTGCAATGAAAATGACACAGTGCAGTTTTTTAATTTAATCTGCTTCTCAATCTGCACATAACAAGCAGTCAAGTGGTAAACCCCAGTGTTCATGTCATTCACCGCTGGTTTAAACATGACTCAGTTTGCAACAATATAAAGACATATTTATTTTCACACTTTCAAAAACACCGAAACATTATGTAGAATTCGACCTATGTGCTTGTGGCGCAAATGCATTTCCTCTATTGCTGAACTGAGAGGTGTGAGACTGATCAGGGGTTTGCCCCGGGGAGTTTCCAGTTTGGTGGAATTCACTGTAGTCAGGACGGATGTGAGGGGTTACTCTGTGGTGTCTGTGGTCAGACCGGGGGCGATTAGTTGCACACAGACGTGTGACAAATTAAAGGAAAAACCTGAATAAATGAGTGGAGAAACACAATGAATGCAGATGCTTCCACACAGGTGTACTGTACAGTAGGCTACAATTAAGCAATTAACATCCAGTCATGCTCTGGGTCATGTATAAAAATACTGAGCAGGCCCAGTTGATCCAGTTGTTGTTTTGTATCAAGATGGCAAGAGAAAAAGATGTAAGTGACTTTGAAAGAAGGGTCATGGTTGGGGCATGGATGGCAGGAGCTTCAGTCACAAAGACTGCTCAACTGGCTGATGTTTCAATACGAATAGTTACTAAAGTGACAACTGCATTTAGATCTATGGGAAAGACATCAGTAAACAGTCGGAAATTGTGGTCGACAGCACACATTTGATGACTGTGATGTTGTGCATTAGTGTGATATGAAAGGAAAAACAGAAGTGATCAGACTGTCAGCTAGAACAGTCCGTCGACAATTACATAGAGAGAGATGTTATAGTAGGGTTGAAGTACATAAACCCCTCATTACAAAGATGAATGCACATTTGAGAGTTCAGTGGTGCACCAACCATAGGCACTGGTCTACAGAGATGTGGAAAAAAGTGATATGGTCAGATGAGTCATCCTGCACTATATTCTCAACAAGTGGGCGAGTGAATGTTTGGTGTTCACCAAGAGAACAGTACAAGTCTGAATGCTTGACCCCTACAGTGAGGGGATCCAGTGACTCTGTTATGCTGTTGGGGGCATTTTACTGGCATGGTTTGCGTCCCCTTAGAGGGAAGGGTCACTGCTAATCAATACAAAGTCATTCTGAATGATCACCTTTATCCTATGATGAAACATTTCTATCCTGATGAGAGTGGTCTCTTCCGTGACGACAACGCCCCCATCCATAGAGCACGAGGGGTCACTGAATGGTTCAATGAGTATGAAAATGATGTGAATCATATGCTATGACCTTCACAGTCACCAGATCTCAACCCAATTGAACACCTATGGGAGATTTTGGACTGACGTATTAGACAGCGCTCTCCACCGCCATCATCAAAACACAAAATAAGGGAATATCTTTTTGAAAAACGGCGTTCATCCCTCCAGTAGAGTCCATGCACTTGTAGAATCAATGCCAAGGCGCATTGAAGTTGTTCTGGTGGCATGTGGTGGCCCAACACCTTACTAAGACACTATATGTTGGTTTTTCCTTTAATTTGTCACCCATTTGCAGATGGTTGACAAATTGATAGAAAAACCTGAATAAATCAGCAGAGAAGCATAATAATGGTAATGCTCCCATACAGGACATGAATAGTTTGATGAGTAAGAAAATTGTGCAAATCATATGCTGTGGCCTTCACAGTCACCAGATCTCAACAAATTTTAACACTAATAATATGGGAGATTTTGGACTGATATGTCATAAAAACACCACACGAGGCAATATCTTTTGGAAATCTGGTGTTCATCCCCTCAGTGGAGTTTCAGAGACTTGTACAGTAGAATTGATGCCAAAGAGCACTGAAGCTTTACTGGTGGGTTGTGGCAGCTGAGCACCTTTATAAAAAACACTTCATGTTAGCTTTTCTTTAATTTGTATCTGGTGTTCACAGACTACCTAACCAGCATGGCCTGTATCTTCTTCCTCTCCTAGCAATGTATATTTCAATGACACCATATCCCACGTTTATTTTTAAAAATCTTTAAGAGCATCTGTCTCATTTCTATAAAGCATGGTTGTGAATTTCTTGAGCGAGGAGTATTTTTAGACACCAACTCAGGTGGAAGTCATAACTATGCTTCCTTCCTGTGCAACGGCCTCACCAAACATCAAGGAGTATACTTTTTCATCTTTGAGTTTTGGGAAAGTGAAAGTGAAAAGTCACTTGTAATAACGTAAAAGTCAAGGTTTTTATTTCTGTTTTGTCAAGAGATGTGGCCTGAGTCCACAGGTCTGACAACTACATAGCAGACTTATTACAGTATATACTGTTGGTAAACCCTAGTAACATACCATATTTGGTGATTACAGTCAGTAACAAGACTACATACTAAATGTAAACACACCCTTGAACAGAGATACAAACATGATGCCTTCAACCTTGTCTGAGCGCGACAAGTTCAACTGTCAAAGTATGTAAATCCTCTCTATTAGTGTTTGTTATTCTCTCTCTCTCCCTCTCCATCTTTCACTTGCTCTCTCTCTCTTGCCCTCTGTGTTTTTGGTGACAGATGGCCACTGTAAGCAGCTCTGTGTCACTGGTTTAGTGGCCTGGTTCCTTTTGGAGTGATTATGTAACTCTAACCCCATCGCCCCTCGCCTCTCTCCTCGCCTGCCCCTCCTAGTGTGTCTTTTTACATAACAGTTTATGTGGAGCATCGCCTTAACCAGTTTCCTTTTCCCTTGGTGCACACATACTGTACATATTGTACCCGTGCTGGATTTTGAAACCGTAAAAATGGTGTCTTACCTGAATTCCCATTGTCTGTGTGAACCGTTAAAGAAACTAGGAAAACAAAGGGAAACAGATCTTGTTTGTCTACATTTCAATGTTTGTGCTTTGCGTTTCCCAGAACACGGCTCAAAGTGAGAAACTCTTACCTTGTGTTTACTTATCCTCAACTTTAAATGACAGTTCCAGTGTGATTTCAATTTTTTTGTCAATATCTTGACATTTTGGGAAATAGATCAAATCACTTTTTTCCTTGAGTCCCTCGTAAAACTACAGCATGCTGTTTTTTGCATTTTGTTTTTTGTACATCTTAAACAAACAAGATCAAAGGTCCTATTTTAACTGAGCAAGCGCAACGACAAGCGTAGCGTGGTAGGTCTCGGGCACATGGACAGCATGGGCGTCTCCATGCCAACCTGCTATTTTGGTTCATGTATGTGCAGCAGCACAAATTGCAAAAGGGCTGGGTGAAGGTGAATATAGGTCAGTGGGTGTAGTGATTATTAAATGCTCTCTCAGCCAGTCACATCACTGATCTCATAGCTCTGAAACAGTTGTGCCAATCACAGTTAAGCGTGATAACTACAGCTCAACAAACTAATAGCACTTCTTCAGGAAATGTCTGGACTGTTCAGAGCATCATGACATGAACACAAATCACCACAAATCTGGAGCCAAAGACAGATGGTGTAGTTTTTTTCATTAGTTGGTTTCTATTATAGCAATAGAAATAAATAAATTGGTTGAAGCCATTTATATGATAGCATCGGACCGACACTAATTCAGCCATAATTCTTATGTATCTCACCTTATAAATGGTCACACAGTTTAGTAATTAATGTTGCAAAACAGGGTTTGCACTGCAGTGTATTTCAAGAATAAAACATGGGATGCTACTTTTGCTAAAAAGAAAGTTGGAAAACAGGATAAGCCCTGCTAACCCAACATCTCGTTCATAAACAGGCAGAATACGAAGTTATAACCTACCAGTCTGATGTGCAGAGGTGTGTGTGTTTATTCGGTAGCAGCCAGGTGTCGTTTTCAGGCGATTTGATGAAGGTAAACATAGTGAGCGACCATGCGTAATGGCACTGCGTTCTGGCGCAGCACTTCTCTAATCAGAGGCTGCGGATATATCAATGTATCAGCTGCCTTCAGATGCTGCAGAAATTCAATGAAATAATGGAGAAGCCTTTCATACAGTTTTAAGCAGCTGTGGAAAACAAATAGGTCTACTGTAAGAATCACTTCACATTCATTTATAGCTTAATACAGACTCATTTACTGACCTTCCTGGTCTAACCACATTAAACATTATTTTCTGTGCCAATGTAGGTTGTAGAATGTTTAATTGAAATAACTTTATATTTCAAGCATTAATCCATTATTGCAGCACATCTGCAGCAAGTATTTCATTTGCTCTTGTTGATAAAATCACCAGATTGGCAGCGGATTGACATAGCGCCAGAAGCAGATGTGGTTCTGAGACATCTATTTTCAGCTTAACATCTAAGACCAAATTTCAACCAAAGTACAACAACTCACTCTGAGCTGCTTCATTTGAATGAACCTCCCACCTGTTGGCGCCTCTCCGCCCACCCGTGAACTGTGCGCTGGTCACCAAAATACCACACAAAGCAAGTTTCAGGGTCAGGAAAATACCAAACAGTTATAGTGCTGCTTGTGCTGGTCATTGTGCCTCCATGAATATAGGGCCCATAGTGAGCTTTAGAGATTCTGGTTGGCTAATCTGATACCTTTGGACAGAACCAGGATAGCTGTTTCCAGTCTTTATAGTAAGCTAAGCTAACCTGCTGCTGGCTCCAGCTTCATATTTACTGTACAGACTTGACAATCACTCATCAAACTCACTGCAAGAAAGTGAATAATTTCCCAAACTGTCAAACTATTCCTTTAAAACAAAAACCTGAAAATTGAAAATCAACTAATATGAAGAATAAATGCAACATGAGAAGATTAAAAAAAACAACCTACAGTGATGTTAACTGATTCAGAAAATGAACTAAAGCTCCAATCATATTGGACATGCTCTTTAATATTTTATTTAATTGTCAACACTGTGCACATCTCCTGCCCCAGCTCTCTAAACCCTCCATATCCATAACATTTCCTGTGAACCTAGAATCAAAAGCATGGCAACTCGCTCTGAGCAGACTTTTGCATGGCCTCTTGCAACAGTTAAAAAAGGGTGATGTTGTGCCTTTTTGTGTAATGCATGAATATTAACCCTATGTTTGTATCTGTTTGGCTGCTGCTCACAATCCTCACTGCACCCAGCAGCTGGATCAGAACCAGCCTGAGAAGCTGTTGGAGGACCAGAAGAGGGTAGGTACTTACAACAGCATGGCAGCTTAATCAAAAACTTCAACACAACTGAGATTCATGGTGAGATTTCATGTTGCAGACATAAAGCAAAAGCCTTTTGTTACCTGATTCTTGCTTTTTGTGTTTCTGATCACTCTACTTCACTGCCTCATCAGTAACATCTAACCCCTTTGTCACAGCTGTAATTTAACTGGAGGAACAAAAGAAAACTATTTTGATAACTTTCACGCCATATTTGCTTCTGCCTGTCTTCTCTGATGCTCTTTATGGCAATGTAGTGACTTTAGAGAGCCTCAGGCGTTTCCATTATAGAGGCTAATTATCAATATTCCAAAATAACAATATTGATTGGAGTTAATTAATACATAATTACTGTCTCCAAGAGGAGAGCATACTTCTCTTGCAAGGAGGGATGTTCAACAGCTGTTTAGCTTCTGATTAAATGTTCCTAACAATAAGTCTTCATCACTGACATATTATTTATAGCCATAACTCTAATGTCTTGACAATCAGTTTATTTTATTTTAACAGAACTGTGGTTTCATAGCTTCAGTAGATTACTAAATCTGATAGGTTACATGCTGAGAGGAGACAAGATGGGTTTGGCTCATGACTGAAGACCAAAGAGAAGCGGTATTATTATCCCAGGAGACCAGTTGACTCTTGTAACTAGGACTGATCATACTGTGCTATTACACACAACACATATAGTTGATTAACCTCTTGCCAATAAAAGACGAGAAAATTGTTCTTCACACCTCCTACATAAGCCAATCGTGACCTCCAGAGCATAACTACGACAGCGGAGCTTACATAACGCCTCTGTCGTCTATCAAGGACCACCCACAGCTGACAATAATTTGCACATAATCACGCACAAACACACAAAAAAAACCTTCTCTTTCATTTCCTTCACTTTATCCCATGGGAGGTCTGTCAGGTAGCTATGGGCTGCGGTTGCCATAACAACAGCAAAGTCGTGCGGCTGACTGCTCAACAGCGGATGAGTCACAGTGTGGGAGGGTTGGCCCCATGTCTCTCTAAGTGAAAACCAGGACCTCACATTGTCACTACACAGGGTCACTGCTGATGATAACCATAACTGTTTTGGTCGGGTGGGTGGTATGTGACATAAACTTTGGGTTCTGCCTGCAAATTAATCTTGCGTAGAAATTTGAACTGTAGGAATTCTTTAAATTAAATATTTAAAATGAAAAGTTGCTCCATGCAGTAACTATAGATTACAGAGCGTGGTCGTGATGGCAAACAGGCTATCATTTTCTGAGGTCGGGGGGGTGTATGGAGATCTAAAATGCACCATATATCACTGATGATGCATGTTATCCCTGTTACACAACCTCTCCTCTCGCCCCGTAGTTGACATCATGTCATTACATCCTTCCCTTTCTTCTCCTCTCATAGGGCGAGGCGCTGAGGCAGATTCTGGTGAATCGTTACTATGGCAACTTCCATCGGAGTGGTGGGCGAAGAGACAGCCTGACGTCATTTAGCAATGGCCCCCTCAGTCCGGTAGGACCCAGCAAAAACCAATCAGGTGGGGCCACTGTAACTGCTGCTACTAATCTCCAACACCCAACACAGATATTTGTTGTTAATTCTTTACAGCAGGAAGAGAGGGATGTAGTTTAGAGTGTGCAAGGCCATAAAACACTGATTTCAACATCCCTAACTGAGCTGATGTTTCTGTGAAGCATTGACCAAAAGCTCTGCCAAAGAGAAGCATGACTTTAGTGCCAGTAATGACTACAACTACTATCAGGGGGCAAAGTCCAGATAAAACTTTTCCTTTTGGTTAGCCAAAATGTTTTCTGTCCCAGGTTGTAATACACCAAGGTTCTCTCAATATGTTATATAAGGATGGGACTCTGTCTGGCCATGAGCCGGTTATCAGCTCCAGAGTTGTGCTGCAAGCTGCCCTTTGAGCACGTAGAGCACAACACTCTTATCACTACCTGATAACGTAGTCATTGTGTTACTATCTGCAGTCAAAATACTGAAGCAATGCTTCTCTGCTCACTGTTGCTCCTGCTTTTTGAATTATTGGTTACTGATATGTCCCATGTACAATGTGAGGTAACATCTTATCGTCATATAGATTTTGGAGAGACACATTGGTGCCAAAGGGAAATGCAATGAGTCTGTTTTTTCATATGAATTTAGTCCTGTCATATTGACCTAGTAACCAGAATTGCTTGTTGTCTGCTGTTGCATTAATGTCATTAACAAGTCCGTGACACCATAATGTTTGCATATTATGTATATTATAGAATTGTGATGAATGGGCTGGATGTTTATTTGTTTGGGCAAATAGTATTTCATCTGAACTTGAGATTATAAAAAAAATTCACCATCTCTCCCATGTGCGCCAAGATGTTGGCAAACTTCCAGACCACAGGAAGTGTACCCCGTCCCCTGTTGTATCCACTTTTCACTGTTGCTAGGTGACAGGCTGCTACTTCCTGTGAAAACAGCCTTTGCACCTGTTGCAGAAACAAGAGCCAGAATTCCATATGTGCCCTGAAGCTGGGGCCTCGGAGGGGGGGATGTGCGGGCAAAGTCATGTACAATGACTTACACAACTGTACAGTTACACTGCTAAGAACGGATTAGTATCACTGTAGTATGTAATTTCAGTGAGCTTTTCGCATGTTTTAGTAAATTATGTAGGACTCGCCAAGTAATCTGTGCCATATGTTAAACCGGATCAATAAATGTCTTACCCAGTAAGACTAAAGGAAATATGTATCAAAGGATATTTTTTTATCTAATATTAGGTTGCTGTGTATCAAGTTTTGCAGTTTAGTGTATCAAATATCAAAAATAGGCATGAGCATAAATTTTTAGTGTGAAATTAAAATATCATTTAGAGATATTTGTGATTATCCAATTACTATATAGTTATTATTCTGTTTATTTGTCATAAGCTGAAAAATAACATGTGCTACGTTCATAGGGCAGGCTACAATGAGAGCTCATTTTCCCCAACAATATCAAAGATGCAGATTCAATGAGGTTTCTGCCTAGATACTGTAAGATAAGGTGCTAGCAACTACCATATGACTAATCTAGGACCAACCTGATTTTTTTCTTCATCATAAAGTTGTGGTGTACATCCTGTATCTCACTCTCACTTTCACAAGCTTTTGTCTTACTGTAGGTTATGTTGCTGATGAAACTATATTTGGTTAGATTTGACATGAGTGGATTGGTCAATGAAAAGTATCCATCTCTGTTAGGAACTGCAGGCCACATACCTACTGTTGTTCTGACCTCACTCGTTGCTCTGTCCCTGTCTTGCAGCGTTAGGGGGACCGGGGGGCCTGAGTCGTGGGGAAATGAGCCTGGCAGAGGTACAGTGTCACCTGGACAAAGAAGGAGCCTCTGACCTGGTCATTGACCTCATCATGAACACCACTAGTGACCGAGTCTTCCAAGAAAGCATCCTCCTGGCTATTGCGCTGCTGGAAGGTGGAAACACCACCATCCAGGTCAGCTAACCCCACCCTATCATACAAATATGGATACTGGAAAGTAAAAGAATATTTTTGTATCTGTCGTCTACTGTTGAACGACTAAAACTGCTGGAATATGCCTGAATCTTACAGTGAATGCTATACACTTACCTATTACACCTACTGTAACTGATCTGCAGTGTTATCTGTGCAAAGGCTCAGCTTATCCCACAGGGCATCTGCAGATCATCTGCATGCTGTATCATGGATGGATAGAAGTTTTCATTACTAGAGGATCTACAGTATGTGGGTCAGTGTGCCACCATAGCGGCACATGTACATTACCAAGGCGGCTCCCATCCCACTCATATCCAATGCTATATCATCTCTCTAAAAGACCAAGCCAACTGCTAATGACATCAGTAATTTACAGATCAATCTATTTTTTTAAATTTTTTATTATGTCTTAATTTTGGATTGTCTTACAGACGGTGCACATTAGACAATGTAAATTAATGTTCTTTCCCTATTTGCTTTAACTTGAGCTATTCTAACCACCCTGTTTTAAGCTTTCTGCTTGTCTTTTTCATGTCTGTCTGTTGCTCTCATCGTCTTTCCAATCTGCCTGTCTGTCTGTCTGTCTGTCTGTCTGTCTGTCTGTCTGTCTGTCTGTCTGTCTGTCTGTCTGTCCGTCTGTCTGTGTGTTGTTGTGTAAGAATGGGGGTTGCATAATCAGATTAGAGCGAGGAAGCCACTGTGGCGGAGATAATGCTTTGGCTTCCCACGGCTGATGCAGAGCTGCGTCACGTGATCAGTCTGTGTTACATAAAGCCTGTGTGAATGAACAATGAGGAATGTCTCAGCCTTCAAAACATTCCAGCCTCTCTCCTGCTCCCTCGTTCTCCCACCGGCCCAAACTGGGTCATGCTGGGCCTCCGGAACTGGGGCAGTGGGGAGAGAGGGTGGAGGGACGGGGGAACACAGAGGGGATTGAAGAGAAACTGTAGCTCCTCTCACCCTGGCATTCTCAAGTTTGTTCTGAAAAGGAGGTTTCTCTGCAGGAAAAACTACTCTGTATGCGGTGTGACAAATGTACCACCTAGTGCAAATATTTGTGTTCTTTGAGGTACTGGATAGTTTCCTAACAAATATGAACCCTGCCTTTTATTACACGCATGTGCTCACTGTACTTTTTTATTGACATCACAAGACTTGGATCATAAATCAATCACGCCTTTACCCACAAACTCACCTTGACTGAAAATGGAGTTTGCTTTCTGCTCTCTTCAAGAAAAACTCAAGTTGGCATTTGTCAGGTGTCTTCATTTGACATGCTGAGCTGAACACCTGTTGGTTCTTGGATAACTTTTTCTCACGTAACCCAGTTAACTATTTACTCGTGACCTACATAGCACACAGAAATAACCCGCGCAAAAAAACTTGGGATTGCATGCACAGTCACTCTCCAACATACATGCTCTCTCTCTCTGCTGTCATGCAAAACCCATGCATAGATGTCTCGATGCATTTGAGCGCTTTCTAGACTCGTTGGCTCCTTGCTGCTCTTCTTTATTTCGGTCACATTCCACGTTCTCTGCGACAGCTATGAGAGAGCCAGCTGTAAATTGTGTTGTGACACTGAGACTTGTGACGTTTCACTCGTCCCGCATGGCATGCTGTTCGGTTTCCCTCCAAAAAAACATGCACTGCAGGTGCAGTTTACTACTGTAAAAAAAAAAAAAAAAAAAAAAGTACTGAATGTAGTCTGATGCAGGTAGAAAAATGATGAGGTTGGTGACAGATTTTAAGAGACAAAGGAAAAGAGGAAAAGGACTTGGAAGGAGAGAGGAACTGCAGTTCCATTTGGTTTGCATGTGGTGCTGCCTGACATGAGCGGGAGGGTGAGAGGGAAAAGGAGTGCGAGTATAAATAGCTGTTACATAACATCCCTTTGTTGATGCCAAGTGGCGGAACGGAAGGAGAGAAGGGAAAGCGCTGTGACCTTGTTTTTCAGTGTTGTCCGCCCCCACCTCGCCCGACTCCTCTCCGTCTCATTCCACTCAGGGCTTGTCTCCATGGATACAGACAGGCTCTGTGTTTACCCAACACTACAGGGGGCCCCTGAGATGCTTATTCCTCTCCTCTTCTTCCTCTGCTCTCTCTTTCTCCTTCATCTTCCTCTGCTACTATCACTCCTTTCTCTCCTTGACCACCATGTGGTTACTTCATCCATAACGTCATTTCTCCATCATGCCACTCTTGTCCTTGCTTTTCAAGTGATATCAAAACACAGATGGTGTCTTGATGTGGCAGCGCAGATTTTGAAACCGAGGGTGTGAGGGCCAGTATTGAAACACTACAGAGACAGCGACGTGGTTAGGTGTGAAAGTTCAGGTTTTTCACTTCTGATTCATTGTCAGGAAGACGCAAACTCACATACATTTCTAAAGAAATGATAGAATGAAAGTTTGCTGTGGTGTTTTTATTGTTTACCGTGGTGTTCCATCTTTATGGGCAGGCTTTGTCTTTGTTTCAGTGACTCACTCAATCCACTAAAGTCAGCTCACTTCTTAGAAACAATGAAAAAAAAATTCAGTCTGCTGCTGCTGCAGGTGAAAACCTTTACTGTTGGACGAAATAATGAATAACTCTTGCATGACCAATACATTCCCCTCCAGCCACCATTCGTCAAACAAACTTACCTTCATTGCAGTGAAATCTAATAGCTCAGCTAACCCTGATCCATAAATGAAATACCCCTGCCGGCACAGTACTAGTCCTGCCAACCCTGCACTGTGAGCCCGACTGCACACTGAGACTGAACGCAGTGTCTTTAACTAGGGCTATCCAAGAGACGACTGCTGCGACATGAATTAAATGATAGGCAGCGGAAAATTAATGTGATTACATAAGAATAAAGTTGGCAGTCACAGAGTTTGGGAAAGAATACTGTATTGCAGAGCATGTGTGATATGTGGGTGTGTCCTCTCGAAATTGGCATGTGACTGTGCCGGAGACAGCTGACCTAGTTTTGTGTGTGTCTGTGTGTGTGTGTGTATGTGTGTGTAAAAGTCAGTGAGTGTATAAGCGTATGCACTCTCCAGCTTGTGTGTGCTTATACTGTACAAGTGTATGTGTCTGTGTGAGTTATGTAATGGTTAAGGTGGGAGGAGGAGGGTGGGAGGCTGGGCTGGTGGGGGTGAGTGCTCCTCTCTCTGTTTGCACTGGTCTAATCAATGTGTGTTATCCTGGCCATGGGCCTCACGCCTCACCCTCTGAGCCCTGCCTTCCTTACACCCCTCCTCACCCCCCTCCCCGCAGGCCCACGCTTTAGCCGACTGATGGAGGGCAGAGTTATGTGAGCAGAGACAGACAGGCATGACCATCACTGTCTCCCCACACCTACCATCTCAGGCACGCTGTGAGTTGTGAGCTGCGAGTGGGTTGCCAGTGCCACAACTAATCCCTTCTCTGTACTCTCCACTCTGTCATCAAGTAGTTTATTGCGTGATGGCCTTGCTCCGTAGCTCCCCCCCCCCCCCCCCCCCTCCCCCCCCCCACTCTGCTATCTCATCCTTGTCCCTGAGTGTTGGCAGAGTGCGTACGTGCAGGAGGGCTGCTGCTCAGTGGTGGAGGGCCGGGGTGGGGCACGAGGCTCTGGAATCTGTTTTGGGGCACAAGCACACAGTTATGTCATTGTTTCTCTGGCTTTGGAGGAGATTTGGCTGCAAAACTGTGTTAGCTCTGCTCTGTGTTGCGTTAATAAGCTGCGTACACGCTCTTGTTTGATGATGGCTATTTTTAATTTTGAATGAAATGGTGTAGCAGTGTGTTCAACATTAAATTTCAGTGCATAGAAATAGCTCAGTACAAACACATTCACATTATGTCCTTGGAGTAAGGGAAACAAGGCTTGTTTTGTTCATTTTGCTTAACATTTCCTTGTAACTATCATTTATCTGTTTCCTCCAGTAGCCCAGTTTTATATCTAACCTGGAAAGACAGATGGTTATGTAACAAACGTTCAGAACTGGCCTAGATACTGTCTGATAACATTTTCTCCCTCCCTATCGCTTGCTCTCAATTCCCCTCTTTCAATCATCTGCTTTTTTCCCTCCTTTTTACTCCCTTATTCCCTCTTTGGTGTCTGTCTTTCGCCTCTAGCTTTTATTCACCCTGCTCCCCACCATCTCCATTTCTCTATCTGTGTAAGTAGGCCAGGCGTCTCCCTCTCGTGTCATTTTTCACCCTGCTAGTGTGGTGAGGCGTCTTTTGCCGGTCGAGGCCTTTCCATAGGCTGCAGCAGATAACAGCTCTTACATAATCAAAACAACAGCCCTGTGGGTTGGGACACGGTGTATGCATTGCACTCGCAGGCTCGAAAGTGTTCTAATTCTGCATGACCCCATTCCTCAGCAATAACTGCAGCGTTTTAAACCCTCGCATCACCGAAAATCCGGACTTGCTCCACTATGATTATATAATGTTTTGTGAATGTCACGTCAAGACCGTTTTGATCTATTTTTCAAAAGCCGAGTTAAAATAGGGAAGAATATATGAGCGTAGACAGACAAGGTATTTTAAACAAAACCAGATCTTAAAACTGGATACTTTATGCCAGGTCCATGTTCATTCTTGTTATATCACACTGGTTTTACTCACAGTAACTGAGCTCTTAGTAACTTATCAGTTGCATAATACAAACTTGGAAAGAAAAAAGTGTTGACTATGTAATGCATGTGTTAATTTATATCATGTATTATTTTCTATACTACATATATACTGTATAGATTTTAGATTCACTCTTTAATAGTCATTTTTTTCTTTTAAATATAAGTGAAACACTCTGAAATTAACTTAAGTTTATAAACTTGCCTTACTTTGCCTTATATTATGGCTGAAAATAATATCTTAAAGATCTTTTTCTTCTTTTTTTAATCTTATTTTTTCAATTATTTAAATGATCATTTTGTCTATAAAATGATAGAAAATAGTTAAAAATACTTACAAAAATGCTTTTGTCAAAAAAACCTAAAAATATTCCATTTTCAATGACATAAAATAGAGAAAAGTAGTAACATCCTCGTATTTGAGAAGCTGAACCCCAGAGAATCTTTGTTGTCTTTTCTTAAAGAATGATTGAAACAATTCATCAAAAATAGTTGCCAATGTAATTTTCTATGGATTGACTAATAGTTTCAGCTCTAATTTATATTCATAGCAACACACACTGTCCACACCATACCTAGTATTTTAGAATAAATTATTTACTGCTTAGCTGACAAGAAGATCAATAATGCTCTTCTTGTGCTTGCTGTGTGTCCAGCGTTCGTTCTTTTGCCGTCTGACGGAAGACAAGAAATCAGAAAAGTTCTTCCGGGTCTTCTACGACCGCATGAAGGTGGCCCAGCTGGAGATCAAAGCCACAGTGACAGTAAACACCAGCGACCTGGGAAACAGGAAGAGAGATGATGAGAGCCAGGACAAAGACGTCCCTGTCCGCAAAAAAGGTCAGAGGTCACCTGTTGTAATTTAATGTATGAAATTACAATTTGTATAATTTACAATTTATTTGAAAATCCAGAGTCGAAAGATGATTTATGCAGTGATGGTTAAGTCCCCCTTTTGTGCCTATATCTGTTTAGCAAGAGACTCGGCAGTGGTCATGACAGAGGATGTGCGAGAGCAACTACTGGAGGCCTCATCTGCCACCAAGAAAGCCTTTAACTCTTACCGGCGTGAGGCCGACCCGGAGGACCACTTCACCTCAGCAGACGGCCAGCCCAGTGGTGGGGACAAGAATCAGGATGAAGGAGAGATGAGTTTCGTAATCGTTATCATGCAGCCCATCCTTCGGTTCCTCCAGTTGCTTTGTGAGAATCACAACCGTGACCTACAGGTGGGTCAGATTGAGCATCAGATTCTGTAAGTTTCACAGAAATCCAAAAGTGCATCCCACTTGGGTACAGTGCCTTCTTTCTATAGATAAATGGTTGTGACATCTTCTATGTGCATGTGTTTGCTTCTTATCTGCTGGCTTTTAGACACAGTCCAGACACAGTCTCATGGTTTTAATACAAATACCTTCATCAAATCAAAATATCATTGTCATTTGTATGAGAGGTCAGGCCTGACTTCTTTAGAATATGGAGATGACTTCTCTGGCACATCGTTTTTCATAGAGCTATGAAAGGAGAATTTCCTATTTCATGCAATTTGTGCTCACGGAGCCTCTTGTTTTTTCCGTGTCTTGCTCTTCCACTGAGCCTCTGTATTCCAAGGATTGGCTCCAGAAAGAATGCAGCTGGAGGGCTTTGTTGCCATTGGAGAATAATACAAACCTAACAGCGATGCCTGCAGATGTTTTACTTGATAATTAAAATAAATGTGCAATTTAAATTCAACAGTTGACCAAATCATTCAGTCTTTGTTATTTCTAAAAACTTCTAATAAGTTCTGAGTGACTGATGGTTAGTAATTTTCAGTTTTAGCTGAACTGTTATTCCTTTAATGCTGTGTACTTACTGTGTATTTGGTTTTTGATTTGTTGACTCCTTATCATTTATATCCTGTTCAGCCGATACAGACCTATCACAGTCAAGCTGCTCATTTTACCTTCTGACTCTAACCATTTTTATCTTTTCAGAACTTCCTTCGCTGTCAAAACAACAAAAACAACTACAACCTTGTGTGTGAGACTCTGCAGTTCTTAGACTGTATCTGTGGCAGCACCACGGGAGGTCTCGGTCTACTGGGACTGTACATCAACGAGAAGAATGTGGCCCTCATCAACCAAACCCTGGAGAGTCTCACGGAGTACTGCCAAGGCCCCTGCCATGAAAACCAGGTACACAAGAGACATATGCAAAATCTTGGACTCTACTAAGACACTATCAGTCCTTCTTACACATTTCTATTCTCTTTCCTCTAGAATTGCATCGCCACTCACGAGTCCAATGGTATTGATATCATCATCGCTCTGATCCTTAATGACATCAACCCACTTGGGAAAAAGCGGATGGACCTGGTGTTAGAGCTCAAGGTGAGTCGGCAGGACTGGTGGAAGAATCTACACCTCTGCTTGAAACCGGGGATTTTGGTTTGGCTGTCGAGACAAAAATGAGAACCAAACTGTGAAGTAGTTTCCTTTCACAGAAAGATGGAATATCACCAACAGGCTACAAGTATAGGAGTTGGACATTCATTCCAGCTAGTGTTAGTGCATACCTGCCAAGACAAATAGCTGCAGAGTGCATTTTCCTAGAGCACCAGGGATACTGTCTGTTTTCATTGGATGAAGAAACTAACAGGGCTTATCTAGAAGATTTTTTTTATGTCCCCTGCCTGTTTCCTCTCTTTTTTCACTCTTAGAACAATGCCTCCAAGCTGCTGCTCGCCATTATGGAGAGCCGTCATGACAGTGAGAATGCTGAGAGGATCCTGTACAACATGAGGCCTAAAGAGCTGGTGAGGAACCCATATTTGTTTCCTCAGCTTCTTTTTACATCTTAAATGCAGCAATTACTAAGCTATAGCCTTGGCTGTTCAGTACCACTAAGCTTTGATGTGACATATTATCCTGAATGCCTCCTGCGATAATGAAAGTTGTGTGGGCATGTTTGTGTCTCTCCAGGTGGAGGTGATAAAAAAGGCCTATCTGCAGGGAGAGGTGGAGTTTGAGGACACAAAGGAGGAGGAGGATAATGGAGAAGAGGAAGAACATGATGCCGCTTCCCCCAGAAATGTTGGACACAACATCTACATTTTAGCTCACCAGGTCTGGTATTCATCTCTGCAACGTGTTTTGTAGAATCCCATGTTGGTTGCCTAACTGCATAGCACAGCACATAGTGTTATGCAATTATAAAAGATCATTTATTAACCTCTAATTTCATGCAGGAGTGTGAGGAGACACACGTTGTCCATGTGTTGTTTTTTGTGACAAGCTCAGCTCACTTCTTGTCTGTGTGTCCTTCATACAGTTGGCGCGTCATAATAAGGAGCTGTCCATGATGTTGAAGCCAGGAGGGACCAGTGGAGAGGGAGATGAGGCCTTGGAGTTTTATGCCAAACACACTGCTCAGATAGAGGTCATAAACACAACCCTTGTCACAAAATATTAACCAGTTGAAGCCCTCTGTAGTACAATTTCACAAACAACACAAATAATTGGAATGATCTTAAATGTTTATAGTATATTTGCAAAGAAATTGTCATGCACCAGGTATTTTGTCCTTGGAGGTTACCATGTGTCTCTCTGTCTAGATTGTGCGTCAGGACCGCACCATGGAGGAGATAGTGTTCCCTGTGCCAAACATCTGTGAGTTCCTGACCTCAGAGTCCAAGCTGCGAGTCTACTACACCACAGAGAGGGACGAGCAAGGCAGCAAGATCAACGACTTCTTTCTGAGAGCAGAGGACCTCTTTAACGAGATGAACTGGCAGAAGAAGCTCAGAGGTAAGAGGTGCTGTGTGTGTGTGTGCATATACTGGTCAAATACACATTACTAATTGGGCTTCAGCTCTTCTTCTGAGGCTCCTCCACAATTAATCCAAGCAGGAATGTAGTAACCCCCAACGCTCCCTAGTGCTGTCTAGAACAGAACCATACCAATATGTATCGCTGATATATGAGATATTAATAATGAAAGTTATTATATTTTTATTATCAATTAGTCAAAAAATATATTTTGAATATGGAATCATTATAAAAATGTATAAAATGTCAGAAGAAAATGAACCAACAACACAAAACACAAAGATATTGAGTTAATAATGATTAAAAAAAACAGTGAAAACCAGCAAATCCTCACGTTTGAGCTTGTGAAACCAAATGCTATTTCTTGATCATCATTATTATTATTATTATTATTATTATTATTATTGATAATAATAGATCACTGTCGCCTCACAGTCCTGGGTTTGAACCTGATGACAATTATTATTATGATTATTATTATCAATAATAATCATAATAATAAGGCACAAAGACAGCCTCATTGTCTTCAGTGACTAGTTGTTTTAAGAGTCAGCTGATGCTCATCAGGTGATGATGTGCACAGCTTCAGTGCCTTTTTTTCCCAAAATGACTTGGATTTTGTCACTTACATTGAAAGTGCATTATGAAAGTTTCTCTTAATGGCCAGGTTGAACAGGAAGAATGATTACAGCAAGATAAGTCTGTTTCATTGTTCATCTGGGCATCTGATTATTGTTTTAAGACAGACTTGAAAAATCGTAAACATTTCCTTTAATGTGATGAATATCCCGAACCTGGGTGTGGCATGGTGGCATGATGATTAGATAACTGTCGCCTCACAGTCCTGGGTTCGAACCTGATGACCGCCAGGGGCCTTTCTGTGTGGAGTTTGCATTCTCTCATCATGACTGTATGCTCCAGTCTCCTCCCACAGTCCATGCAGGTTAGATGGATTGGAAACACCAAATTTCCCATACTGTAGTTGAGAATGTAGTTTTCTGTCTGTGTGTATTAGCCCTGAGACAGACTGGCGACCTGTCCAGGGTGTACCCCACTTCTCACCCAATAGATGCTGGGGTAGACTTTAATCCCTGTAAGCCTGAACAGGATATAGCGGGTATGGGAAATGAATGGAAGGATGCATATCCCCAACTTGACAGCAGGGTTAACATTGTCATCCTGTGTGTGCTTGTGTTATTTGTGTGTGCATGTTTCCACTGTCTAAAAGCAGACAGGGGCTTTCCACATTCTCTCAGCCGTGAAACATTTGTACAGTAACCTTATGAATCACAACTGAGAGCTTACTTGCTCACGTATACAAACATGCGCACACAGACCGGCACCCACACTCAGTCACACTACTGATCCACGTTAAAGGACTTACATACCCACACAAAGCCATATTTTGTCTCTCGCACAGAAGAGGGGATGGACAGAGAAAAGTCCCTGCATCTGTTTCTCCTTTTCCACTAACAGCAGAGGACAGACCATCAAAAAGTAGACTGTTATAAGTCAGGGTATGTGTCTGAAGAAAAGGTCAATGTGGCATATGACAGTCTTTATTTTGACCTTTTTAAACTTCAGTATCAAAATTTTAGCATACATTATTAACAATCTAGGCTGTTTTAGGTTCTTTCTGTAGTTTTCTGTAATTTCTTTTTCAAAGTGTCCAAGTCCTCATATTACTAATGTAAAGTAACTGGGGAAAGTTGACCCACTGAAGCAATTGGGTAGATGACATGGGACACGCCTTATTCCCAAATGAATAGTAAATGGTAAATGGACGGCATTTATAGAACGCTTTTCTGGTCTACCAACTACTCAAAGCACTTTATAGCACATGCTGACATTTACCCATTCACACACACATTCATATACTGATGGCAGAGGCTGCCATTCAAGATGCCAACCTGCTCATCAGGACCCATATAGCACACAATGTTTCTAATGCTTACTCACCCATTCACACACACACACACACACACTCACACACCAATGGTACAGCCATTGTGAGCAATTTGGGGTTCAGTGTCTTGCCCAAGGACACTTCAACATACGGACAGGAGCACCAACCTTCTGATTAGTGGACATCCCAATTGAACCCCACAACTTGTTCACATTTTGGGTATGTGATAATCAAATTAGTTCTGAAAACAACAGAAAATTAACTGAAAACAGTTTTGATAACCAATTAACAGCTTAATTAATTTATTCAGCGGAAATGCCAAACATTCGCTGGTTCCAGCTTCTCAAAAATATGGATTGGTTGCTTCTTCTCTGCTTTATACCATTTTGAATTTAACATCTTTGGGTTTTGGTCTGTTGGTCTGTAAGACAAAAACAAAAAATCAAGAACAAGAAAGAAACAAGGACAAGACAGAAAAATGTCACCTTGGGATAAATCAAAGTGTATGTGATCATGTTTGGAAAATATGTGTAATGTCTCTCCCTGTCTCTCCCGTCTATCACCTCCAGCCCAGCCAGTGTTGTACTGGTGCTCCAGAAACATATCAGTGTGGAGTAACGTTTCCTTCAACCTGGCTGTACTCATGAACCTGCTGGTCTGCTTCTTCTACCCCCTGGAGGGGGTACATGGAGGTCAGTTGTATTTAAGTAGACGTTTGAGTGTGTGAACAGCCCTTTTAAAAATGACATCCAATCCTCCTCCATTCTCCACATCCTGTTACTCATATCTCTTAGATGTCACAATGCATCTCCAGAGACTCAGTGATTTAAGTTTCTTTATTATTTTACATATTTTGCAATCAAGGGGATATCAGTGCAGTTCTGATGATGCTCTTTTGGGCATATTAAACATAATGTACTGTTTCTGCAGTTAGATTCTTTCATGCATGGTGATGCAGCACCATGGAGGCATATTTGTCTGCACTGCACTGTTTTGCATTCAGACTTTTTCACAATCTGGGGTCAAACAAAGGTTATGCGCTCTACCATGCAAAACAGGAAGGACAGGGGCTTGTTGTCATGTTTCTCCGCTACAAACTGCTCCTCTTACATTTTTGCAATCTGTCCTGATATGGCCTGTGTTGATTAAAGGTGAATTGAATACATGTGCGTGGATATACAATGATATTAAATTTATTGCACCAATTGTCACAGCCAGCAATAAAGCCCCAGTACGAATGAAACTCAAAAGAAAAAAAAAAAACCCAACTCAGTGCCACATTATGTCACCCATTTTATGTTGTAGCTATTAGTTTTTTCTTTTCCATTCACTTTTCACTATGAAATAAGAAAACTACCTGTTATGGCCTGAAATATCACATGCTGCAACCACCCACAGAGATAGATTATGGAAAAAAAGCTGACTCTCTATCCTACTACCGGGCGCTTGACCCACTGATCTCCTTTTTCTCGTAATGTTCTGATCTGCTGACTTCAATCACCTGACAAGGATTAGGAGCAGGACCTGAGAAGCCCTCTATCTTTGTTTAAGACACACCCACACACATTCACAGGCTAACACATAGCCTTAAAGCTCAAGCTCATATTTGACTTTCAGTACTATGGAAACCACAATAAACACGGGAGTGCCCTGTGCAATTTACTGTCCCATAAACAGTGCTTACATTGGCTCAGGTAGGACAAGTCATACACAACACATCAGATGATCCAAAAAGAAGTCACACATTATGTTTACACCTCAAATAAAGATATATATATGTATAAATGTATAAATAATATATTCAGCTACCAAACCCTACTCAGTGATGTGTGTTTACTTGGTTCTATTGTGTTACCTCTTAGTGGGTTCAGTTCACCTTCCATGCTGCTTCAATTCATGTAAAGAAAGTGACAAAGTTTCACGTTTTAGTTACACGTATTCAATGACCACATTTCTGAGAGCACATTACTGTAAGTTTGCATCCATTGCTCTTTAAGAATTATACTGGGTTATAGTGTAGTAAAGAGTCACCAAAAACAGTAAGGAGTTCTAGCTGAGTGATACTAAATACAAATGTCATAGTTTTTACTTCTGACAGAGCTAAAATGCCATTTGCCTGTTATTGATCATTGTACAAAACGAGCACTCAACCTGAGTAAGGTCTGACTGTATTTCCTCGTCTACACTGGAGCTCGGGTCTGTGTGCACGACAGGATCACGTGAGACTCCAACATACCTTTGGCCTGCTTAAACAGGCACTTTTATGGCTTTGGGCCCCTGCCTTCTCTCTCTTACTCACACACACTGTGCTCTCTCTGCTCTCCACCCTCCTTTGCTTGGGGCTTTGGAATGAGGGTTATAAGAGCAGCAGATCTAGGTCAGTGTGTTCTGCCTGCATGCATGACTGACTGCCTTTTGATGAATAGCTTTGGTTAACACCACACACTCATGCTCACACGCAGACACTTCATGCCTGCAGCTGTCTCCACCTCTGATTTTTATAGATGCCTCTTACAGTATATTTGCACACAATCATCCATTTGCTGCTGAACTAAAGTGTAAAGTAGGTACCGAGTTTGTAAGTGCACGTAAGCGCCCCTCTTTCAGTCTGCCACATCACTGGAGTTGTGTGTTGTTCCCTGCTCGTTCCTCATGAATCTTTCAGCTGAGGTATTTTTAGAGAGGGCTGTTATGTAAGTGGCACCTGTCATGTGATCTCCACAGGGACTGGGAGGGAGAGAAAACTAGAGGAAGGGAAGGAAAGAAGGAGACAGGGAGAGGCAAGGTGGGAGGAAAGGAGGTCTCCCTTGCCTGCAGTAGCACCCCCACCCTTTCAGCTTTCAATTTTTTTTTAATCCTTGCAGTTCTGCCCCATTTTCCCTTTTTTCCCTTTGTCTGTCTTCTCATGTTTTCCATTCATATTATCTCTACCTTTCTAACATCAGCACAATCCTGATTTTTTCTTTGCTCCTTTTATGAGTTCTCTGCGGTTGCATTTTGTCCAGAGCTCATAGAGTACAAATGAACACATGTTAGTCCTGTGTTTTAAGAAAGCAGTGTTGGTTACAGAGGCAGCGGGTTGGGTGTGGCCTTGTTTTTTGGCTGGACAAACCTGGTTGAGGCTTTTAACCTGAGTGACACGTTGCCACATGAAACCACTGACTAGGACACTAATCCTGGATTTACCCCAGGATCAAGTGAAGCATCTGGTAGGGTGTCACTACTGTAAAGCTTAGCACACACATACACAAAAAAGTATGTCATATACTTTTGGGTGTTATGTAACTTGCACTCTTTGAGTTCAAAGTCTCATTAATGAAGGCCCCAGGCTTGCCTGAGAGGCAGAACTTAGCAGAAGCCAGTTAAACTTGTGTTGATCTGGATGAGGCCTGGTTTAAGCCATGATCTGAACTGTCATCCTCTTAACATGATGCTGTCACATATTTTCTACATATGGCAAATTCACTATGTAACAGCGTCAGCAGTTTTAGCAGGTGTCCTTCATAACTTTCCTGTGCATTAAAACAGTTGGTTACCTCGTGTGTGTGCATTTATCTTCTGCAGGTATGCTGGATCCTCACCTGTCTGCTCTGCTGTGGATGGGAGTCTTGGCAACACTGGTCATCGTTATCATCATGCCCCAACCGCTGGGCATCCGTGCCCTCGTTATTGTCACTATCCTCCGTCTCATCTTCTCTGTTGGCCTGGAGCCCACCCTCTTTCTTCTGGGTGCCTTCAATGTGAGTCGTAGTTACTCCTTTCACCTAATTTACAGGGTTTTTTTCTCTCTCCTTCCTGTAGTGATGTCTTAACAATACAGAGAGTTTTGGTTTTGAGATGATTGAAATTTCTGCCTCAGCTCGATTACAGCGGAAGTGAATAAAATTTTGTTTGTGGTGCTTAAAGTGTTTAAACTTATATTTTAAAAATTCAACAGCAAAGTTTCTGAAAAATGTCACTCAACTGGCTTACAATAGATACCACATGAGAAGTACAGTAAGGGAGATCATTTTTATTATTTGGATGAAAAAACAATTTCAACTATGTGTGTGACAGTGAGTGTTTGTGTGGTTTATTTGTAATTTTCCCCAGAGATATGCCAAAAACACACCACTTCTATTTCACCATTCACATGCACCATGCACTTTCACGTACTGAGAAACCTCTACCGCGTTAGTTCCAGTTCTCCTTTCTCACTTACACTCATGCCCACTTGGCAGGCCGGTGCCCCGTCTGCCTGTGGTGTCGCCCCTGGCCCTACAGTTCTCCCTGGCAGCGTCTGACTGTGTTATGGGGTGTGAAGTGCGTCACTGGACCCTAGAGAGAGTGGTACCACCCCTTCACCCGCCAGAGATTTTCTAGACGTGCTTTAGAGCACATCTAGACACATAAACACACAAAATAAAGGCTTGAACACACCTCTATCATCTCTCCTCACTATGTTTATATACACACATGAAACTGGGTTATTGAGAGAAACCAGGTTAAGACAGGAAATCAGAGAACACGTTACCATGCACTGCAGTAACCTGGTTACTCTATAGCCTGCATTTACATGCAGCTGTTCAGGAGTTACATTTCTCCTTGGCTATGTGTCTTACATTTTTAAATCAAAGCTTGTACAGTTTTCGTTTTGTTTTCTTTTACCTGTATACTGACTTATTTTTCACTTTTTCATTTGAGTGTCAGTTTAACTTTTAGTCAGACTTTAGATTTCATTATTCCAGATAAAAGGATGCACTGCGCCTCCCCCAAAAAAACTGTTGTCACAGTGATACTTTCCCTGTCTGAAGTCTTTGTCATGCACTCTTGCAAAAACCCCATTAGAAACTCGTATACATGACCAAATCAGGTTTGGTATCTACTGTAGCTGTGTTAACCGGGTTTCGTTTAATCCCTTACCCTGATTCAGGAAACCAGGTTTCTGCTTTACCCTACATGATGTTTAAGAAATCAAGTTACTGCAGAAAGACAACAATAAGTAGGTTATTTTACTCGCTGAATGTGTCCTCATTTAGCTTAAAAACCACCCCAAACATGTTGCTGTCAACGCTTTCAGTTTCTGCCCCAGTACCCTCAGCAAAGGCCATTGTTGATTATTTCTGACATCTACAATGAAATCTTCAATATTAAAATGATCATGATCAGTGACTGACCCTGCATTCTAATTATAAAAGAGAGATTGACTTTATCTTCCAGGTGTGCAATAAAATCATCTTCCTGATAAGTTTTGTGGGGAACCGGGGGACCTTCACACGGGGCTACAAAGCCATGGTGATGGACTTTGAGTTCCTCTACCACCTCATCTACCTCATCATCTGCTGTCTGGGGGTGTTTGTCCACGTCTTTTTCTACAGTTTGTTGGTGAGAGAAACACACATACACTCATACATGTGGATACACGCATACTATGAATCCTCTTTAACTTTAGGCATACACACACCTCTTAAGAAGGAGTGAAGACAGGCAGGTGAAACCATTCAGAAAGATGAAGGCAGCATCTTTGCCAGAGTGGTTTTGAGAAAAAACATTTGTAAAATACTTTTCCCTTCTCTGAATACAACTCTAGTGTTACATCATGGTGCATTCAAGGACATATCCTAGTAGCAAGCCAGATGTTTCCTTATTTGGTGGTGTATTAGTGTTGCTGCTGTTGTTGTTGTTAGGATCAGGTCTGCTTTATAACATGTCTGAATATGCCAGTATTTGGAGAGTTGGAGGGTTTTCTCTGGTTGAATAACAAGATGCTGAAAATTTATGTCAAAGAAAATTGAGGATTCAACACAAGAAGAAAAAAGCATAAAAGGCACATCATGCACAGAAATCTAATCCAACACAGTTTTGTTTTTTATTTTGCAACTTATGCATGCTTGTGTAACTCCACATTCAGCTTGCAACACATACAAGATGGTGGTATGTAACATTAGAGATCCCTTCGACATGTCGTAACATAAAAATGCTTGTAATAATACTATATGTTTAACATGATTTTTCCATTAAAAAATACCAATTACCTCATTAAAATCCTTTAAATTACATCTCCTTCTCCCTTATTGAAAAATCCAGAATTAATAAATATAAGCAAATATTCTTCGTTTCAAAAGTTTAACTGCTGGACAAAAGATGTCTCTGACTCCACTGAAAGGTCCACTCTCACTGTATGTGCATTGGAGGCTTCAAGTTTCTGCATCACACTTATGTACGTTGCATACTAGAACACAGTTGTGATGTTGTGACGTAGTTGTGATGTGTCACAAATCATGCCCGTAGGCTCACCCCTGAAACTCAGATTTTCAGTGAGCACAGAGAAACTCTCCACTTTCAGCAGATTAATTTGAAAACAACCTTCTAGTGTTGAACTCTGCATATACATCATTCTGCACAGTGACGCTAGAAACAGCCAACGGAAGTAACAATGAGCAAAACACATTTTTGAGTGGAGGGGGACTTTAATTAATACACTACAGGTTGACAATTTCAGATTTTGCCCTCTGAGAGGTGTTAAATAACTTTACAGTGAATCTTACATATTTACTGGCATATTTAGCCTAGTGTCATACTTTTATTTTGTAACATGTGCTTCTCCTTTGTAGCTGTTTGACCTGGTGTACAGAGAAGAGACATTGCTGAATGTAATCAAGAGTGTGACACGTAATGGACGCTCCATTGTACTGACCGCTGTGCTGGCTCTCATCTTGGTCTACTTGTTCTCCATTGTTGGCTACATTTTCTTCAAAGACGACTTCATCCTGGAGGTGGATCGTATCCCCAACACAACCTGGAGTGAGGACAGACTTCATTAATTATTGTAAACGCTTCTAAAGATTACACTATGAAGATTCTTAATTTTGAAAAGCCTGGCTAACTTGCTATTTGTCCCTTCTTATTTTACAGAAAGTGGAGCCAGTCTGGCCAATGAGTTTTTGTCTACAGGAATGTGTCGGGCAGGGATTGATGAGAACTGCACCACAGAGACTCTGCAGGAAGGTACCGTATACTGCAACACTGGGGTTCACCCAGGTGTAGCCTAAGAAACGTATGTTCAATTAAATATTTAAGTTATCAAAAACAGCTATACCATGAATATTATTCAAATGTTCAATGTTCTTGTGGGAATTTCTTGTCCTGAATTAAACCTAAATTAAACCAATCGAATATTGTTAACAAGCTCAACATATGATGTGGGTAATCTTGCTGACATTGGTGGGGCTGACCTTGGCCTAACGGGTGACCTTTGGAAGTGTAACATATTTGTAAACAAACTGGTTTATTGAGGACAAAGTTTGATTTCAAGTCCCTGGGATCCTGACAGTGGTCATAAGTCATTCATGCCAGTGATTGATTTTTTTTTTTTTTTTTGGCAAAAGTATTATGAGCATTTCAAAAGTCAAAAGCTTTCACAAATAATGTAGCATTTGTCAAATTTGTTGTTTGCACTATTTCTTGCAACTGCAAGACTATAAATTGCTGGAGAGAATGATCATTTATTCATAAACTGATTTTGGTGAATAGTTTAGGAGACATTTGTTCAAGTGTATAGACCAGCTGCCATGTTTGCAAACTGGGAGCAAATACAAATGACAGGCCAGCTGGGGCGCATGTAGGAAGGGTTCATGGTGATGTTTGAGAGAAGCACAGAACTGGCAATCATGTATAGTAGAACCTATCTGAAATACTGGGAAATCTCTCATGGTCTCATGGGATGTTTTTGCCTAGATAGTGCTCTGTTTCCTCATGCTGTGCAGTTTCACACTAATTCACTCTTTAATTCATGTGACTCCATCAGCTATCACATGACTGCCATTTGACCTGAAAGACTCATATGTAACCTCATCGACCCTCATGTGACATTAACAAATGAATGTACCGAAAAAACTTTAAATGCCTGGGAAGTTCCTGCCAGTCAGGATGTGTGGTGCCTTCAAGATTAAAATAGCAAATACAATTAACTTTGACTCGGTGCTACAGTGCTATACTATTTATTTGGAGACACCAAAGTCAACACAATAACACACAAAGTAACACATGGTATGGAGCTGTTACATCAGCAATGAGCCATGAAGAGGGTAAAGATACATCGTCAGACCCATAAACGTCCCACAGAGAAGAAGATATATAAACTGCTGTAGTTAAGTGAAAAACAGAACATCAGTATCAGTCCCTTACGCATCAGCCCAGACATATAAAATGATTTTGCCAATAATAAACACAAGGGGACAATGATGCGCTCCATCCTGTCCTTCATGTGACTGTGTTCGAGGTCCTTATATTCACCGTGTCTTCTTCTTAACTACTCTACAATGACCTATAAACCTTATTGAATTGCATAAGCCATTCAAAAATGTTAATCAGTTTTCTTCTGCCTGGCTCAGAATAAGTTCACATTCCATCTAAACAAAAACACTTTTGCTTTGACTGACTGTCTTCACACTGTGAACCAAAACATGTAAACAAGGTTTCAATAGATATCAAGTTCTGCAGACAAGCCAAGAATATTTATGACCAAACAGCAGATGATACCCCATGTTTGTACTGTGGCCACAAGGCTATCAAACGCTAATTTATAGTCAAAGTAAATATTTTAAAACAAGGAAATCCTCCTCTTGTATTGTTTGTTATTATCATCATTTGAGTAAATACAGTATATGAACATTATGAGCATATTATAATTCATCTTAGATGCATTTAAAATGCAGTTCGTGAAGGTTTAATGGAACACAAAATGGACCTCCAGGATGGCAGCAGCAATTGTTTGGACAATAATGACTACTTTAGTACCTCAGTAGTAAACTGGTGTTTAAAGTGCTGCCACATTACTGCTAAATGCATGTATTCTGTATAATTTGAGAGAATATTTTTCACAGAGTAGTACAGCGAGAGAGAAGAGAGCTTTTAAAACCTGGCAATAAGTTACCTCACAGAATTATTCTACAATGTATAATTAAAATAAATGTATATTATCATGCCTGATGTTACTTTTCCTGTCATACAGTTAAGATTTTTACAGTTCATTGTAAATCTACAGGCAGACTGTCAGTTGTTAGAATCTCCCATGAGCCATAGCTCGATGCTTTTGACGTTTCATAAACTAAAATATGTAGGCCCAAGTGGTCCTGATTACTCAGTTATACCAGTCTTATAAAGCACTATAGTTTTAATGATGTTCTCTTATGCTGCAGTGTGATATAAATATGCTGCGATGTAGTAGGTATGTTTTCTGTTATCAAAAATGTACCTACTAATGATTAATAAACCTCACTTTTAACAGCCTCCTAGCCTTCTCATGCCAAATAAAAGATTTGTTTAAAGCTCTCCTTTCTGTTTCCTCAGATTTTGGGAGTGACAGTGATGAGGACAGTGACATGGAGCGGACTTGTGACTCTCTACTGATGTGTATCGTCACTGTACTGAGTCACGGCTTGAGGAGTGGAGGGGGTGTTGGGGATGTGCTCCGCAAGCCGTCCAAAGAGGTATGTTTAACCCTGATTAGGCCCTGAATGTGTGTGTGTGTGTGTATGTGTGTGTGTGTGTGTGTGTGTGTGCATGCGGGTTGAGATGGTGTAACTCCCGCAGCTGCAGCACGGGCCATGTGAGCTGGCTATGGGCCCATCTTCTTAACTTGTTTTTTTATTTCAAAAGCATAGAGGTTTCGCAATGTTTCCTTACAGCTGTACCGCCTCCGCCTTGTGTGAGAATTAAATGTCAAAATAGATTTCCATTGAATTCAGGCTCAGCCACTAATGATGTCAAAAGAGGATGTGAATGTGTGCTTCAAGAATTCACAACACAGTGCAAGTGGGGCCAAAAAGTCTTTTTGATCGGTAAAGTAAAGTGGCACCATACCATATGCTCACATGGCTGACACAGTAGATCAGTATGTTGCTGCTTTAAAACAAGCTTGTCCTAAGTAAGTGCAAGCGTGTGACTGCATGAGGGCCATTCTTTTCAAGAGCGATTGAAACTAGACAATGTATCGGGCATTAAAATCCACTTCGAAAAATAAACATTTCTTCCCAAGTTTCACACTTGAAGGATCTTTTTGTTTTTAACCGTGTCTTCTAAAGAGGGGCTGCATCAGGATGACCGGCTTTCTGCCGTCTCTGTTACTGTAGCATCTGGCAGGTTACGCCTTTGGTCTAGTGTTTCCATTAATGTCCATGATGACCAAGGTTAACCTCATTTTAAATTCATAACATCCTTCCCAGCACATGTTTATGTAAAGGCCTGTCCTTTGGGTCATACATTTAAATGGGACAGTCTTCCTCATCAGTCAGCCTCGATACAAAATCATCTTAACACACACACATTAAAGTGAATAATTACTGTGATCTGTTCATTTTCTGGTCACTGACTCTAATTCCGTGTGCGTATACCTTTCACAGGAGCCACTGTTTGCAGCCAGAGTGATATACGATCTGCTGTTCTTCTTCATGGTCATCATCATTGTCCTCAACCTCATCTTTGGTGTGATCATTGACACCTTTGCTGATCTGAGGAGTGAAAAACAGAAGAAAGAAGAAGTCCTGAAGACCACTTGCTTCATCTGCGGTGAGACGACTTAGCTGATCTGTTTAGGAATAGTTGTTAGAATAGTTCCCAAATTTGTTTCACCCCTCAGTTGCCATATGAAGTACTCTGCGATAGGTTCACTGCTTTGTGTAACTCGTAGCTTTTTATCTTTTATGTGGCACATTGTTTGCCAACAATTTAGTGGCTTGTACTGGAATATTTTCCTATGGATATTGTCATGAGAATCAAACCTCTAACTTTCCAGTGGCAGGATTACTTCTCTAATCTGTGCTGCTCTGTGTCTCAGACTTAACATTATCAGTGTTCTTCTACAATCCACCTCATGTTACTTGGTCAATTCCCAAATTCCCCTCTCAGAATGTTTGGTTTCTTGGTGTGTTTATGGTTTCTGGTAAGTCTGTTAAGGTGTAGCTTGTTGCAGTTGCCCTCCTCTCTTCCTCCCCCCATTTTCACTCCACTGTCGTTCCAAAGAAGGCTGAGTCATGAGGGCTTCCTGCCACTGCTCCGCTCGCCTCCATAATTCATGTCTGTCTCACACGCACAGACATTTTCTCCCACTCACTCACACACACATACACTTGATTTTCATACCATATGTTTTTTGCAACTTCACTGCCTTTGTCTCTCTGTGTAACTTCATCTGCATTTCCTCATATGTCCATTATAGGTGCTTAAATAAGTACATGCTATCATGTGTATGTGTGTGTGTGTGACTGTACATTATATGTATGTGCATCCACATCTTTATGCGTGTGAGCCCAACAGTACATGTTATACGTGAGCATGTGTGTACGTACGTATGTTCGGTCAGGCAGTCAGGGCAGGTAAGCATATGGAACGAGAACAGTATTATGTCACCAAGCCAGCCATCAGCTCTGACTCACTCATGTTAAATAAGGCCAGGCCACAGGGGGAGCTGCCGTCTCTATGGTTTCCAGAAGGACCACAAGGGAACAGGAGATGCAGAGATTAGGAGCCGATCTCCACAGGCTTAAGTGGCTCTAGCTCGGTTTTTATAAGCCATCGATCTTCCTCTCAATCTTGTATTAGTTTTTAGATATTTGGGTCTGTAGCCAATGATTGATTTACGTCACAAATCTTTACCTGTAGCTGAAATGATGTTCCTTTTGTTCAAGGAATCAGGCTCAACCTCACCCTCCGTCCACTATAGAAAAATTAAAAGAGGAACTTGTCAACAGCCAACTGAGCATTGTTGATTTTCTCTCAAGCATACTGTTTGGTTGTTGTTTTCATTACAAAGAGTACATTTAATGGATGACTGAATATCCCACCTCATCTCATATTAAAGATGAAAATTGCTATGTTGGGGCACTTTCATATTGATTGCGTCTTATAGCATAGGTTTGAATATTGTGTCAACCCATGCTTGTTTAAATCGAGCGCCCCCCACCCCCACCCCCACCCCCATGTTCTATTCCTGGCACTGCCCTTTTCTCCATTTACGTCAGTAACATTATTGAACTATGTACTATACAGCGAGAGGACTCAGATTTGCTTACAGGTACACAGTCTGCTTGAGTGTTTTCAGTACATTTAGGTAAAGTGTAAAATAAAGTGTTCATTCTGTTGAGCCAAGATTAAAATTTGCAATGTCATGTTGTAGGATTTAATTGACCCAACTGACAGGACAACAGAATACCAACAGAATATTAGAATAGAATTAAATTGACTGAAGTCTGTTTTACAGGAGTGATTGAGGTTGAGAACCAACAGCTTCCCTAGAAAATCATCTTTAATTAATAATATTGTATTATTCCTCAATTCAATTAAATTCAAAGAGCTTTATTCATCCCTGGTTGGGCAATTAAAGTATATGCAGCAGTGCACACAAACACACATATTTCAATAAAAGACATAAGATTAAAAAAGCTTTTATGTCAAGTTTTCTGTGTGCATATTTGACTTACTTATAATGTGTGAAGCAAACTCTTGTCTTTTGTTTTTGAACTATGGCAGAGAGGCTACATTTATACATTTTTCTGTCAAATGCCCCTAAAAAAAATCCCCAAAGCAAATACATATCTGGTGTTATCTTGTCATTATTGTCTGCAGTGCACTGCAAAACAAAAAAAATCTGCTGTTTCATCTTTTTCATGGACACAACACTAGTTTCACTCATCTGACAACCTGTCATAGATGATGCATCATTTTCTGGAGATTTAACCTGTATTTAATGCAGATGCATTTGTTTTTGTATGAACCTTGCTTTATGCTAGTTTTGAGACATCTGTATTCTGCTATTTGTCACCAATATGTCTTATCTGTTTGTCTTTTTTTTACTCCAACTTTGTCATATATACGTTGTTGTTCTTAAGGAACCATTTCACTGTCATTATTATAGATGTTATGTACAATCTTGAATGTTACTTGTTTATTCACTCAAGTTATTTTTTCCTATTCAGATCACAGGATATAATTTTGTTTTAAAAGTTCCTCATACCAACTCTGCAATGGGGAATGCTGGCTCCTTCTACTATGCACCTTATCGCTAAAATACACTACAAAACAAACTGAAGTTAGAGACGCTCATTCCTCTCTGTTGTTTGTCTTGCAAAAGAGCTCTTTACCTCAATGAAACTTCCTGAATATATAAAGCTTGACTAACTATTATTTCGTCACAGTTTCATCCCCACTTTTTTCATTTGTTTATTTGTACAAAGGCATGTTCCCTTCCGCAATGTCATGTTTCAGCTTTTCAAAAACCCTCAATGCAAAAGCGTATTGTGAAAAAGAAACTGGTAGAACAGCGTCTTTTTTTTTTTTTTTTCTTAAACATACTGTAACTTCGTACCATAAATGTCATGTTCATTATTGCCCTTCTACAGGCTTGGAGCGTGACAAGTTTGACAACAAGACAGTGACTTTTGAGGAGCACATCAAAGAGGAGCACAACATGTGGCATTACTTATTCTTTATTGTCCTGGTAAAAGTTAAAGACTCCACCGAGTACACGGGCCCTGAGAGCTACGTGGCTGAGATGATCAAGGTAAACAAAAAGAACAGACACACCCTTAAAGCACATTTCCTCAGATGCACATGATAGTACAATGATACAGGGCTACTTTTGTTTCATGAAAGTATTGTAAATGTAAATCAGTCCATGCTGTCTTGGAGTTAGTGGTGATCTAATGCTGCATGCAGGGAATATATAAGGGAAGAGACTAGTTTTTGTGCTCCACTGAGTTCTTCACTGCTCAATGACTTACGATACATATTTGATCCTTGTATGTTGATTATTTCAAAGTCATTCTGTGGATTTAATGTGCCTTCAATCCTGAATGAAAAAGCAGTAAGATGGGCGTTTCCTTCTGTGTCACGTTTTTGATACACTAGCTATGATCAAGCGTAGTTCATCAGGTTCTGCTACTGAGTCAGACTTGTAAACATGTGCTGGCCCGTCTCACTCACACACACACACACACACACATACACTTTGTACACTTTAGTACAATAATCTGTTCCTCTTTTCTAATCTCAACTGACAGACCTGCCAGTCATGCACATTTAATGACACAAACAGCCAGGGGCAGACAAACAGGAAGTCAGTGAAACGAGACTGTACATGAGCTGTGGTCTGATCCTAAAACTGATCAAAGTATGATAAGGAAATGTTGGTCACTGGGATTTCCATTACTGTAGTGTGTGCTCAAGTCTGAGGTCATCCACTCTCCATTGTTACTCCTCAAGCCGCTACACCATTTAAGCCTGTTCCTCCAAAACATAGATTGTAGATCAGTGCCATTTGAAGTTAACATTTAAGCACTTGATCGCCAAGCAGAAGCACCTTCTTGTTAAAATTACCAATACTTTTTGATATAACACCCAATAAAACACTTGGTTGACCACAGGAGCACAACCTGGACTGGTTTCCACGGATGCGTGCCATGTCACTGGTTAGCAGCGATGCAGAGGGTGAGCAGAACGAAATCAGGAACCTGCAGGAGAAGCTGGAGTCAACCATGAGGCTGGTGGCCAACCTGTCTGGACAGCTGACTGAGCTCAAGGAGCAGGTATATCATGTGACATTAAATCACACACTCCCTCCTGTTGTAGTACGTTAGCCTCGATATATTCTCTTTTGCCTCCATTTTAACAGAGAAAGCTTTTCTGAGATTGTTTCTTTTATGTTTAGCCATTGGGAAGTTATTGACAACCTGCAAACCAGTAATTACTCAAGACCATCACATTTTAATTAACACATGATGATTTATTGGGGACTGGTTGCTAACAGTTATACAATCCCCATGATGAAACTGACTCTGATGACGTAGCCTAGTGTCCATTGTTGCCCCCTAGATTAGTATATATTCATTTTTCTATTTTGAGTGGGTGTGTTCATGCACAAGTTAAAATGTATGCACTGCCACATTTTGCATTCATAGCTGTTATCTGAAAAGGTTAAAGTCTCCCTCCACCCACCGCTTCTGTTTGAGTTTCACTGTGCAGAGTTTGACAGGAAAAGGCCATTTTCACACTCAGCTGCTGAAGGGGGAAAATTCCTCTTTGCTCACCAAAAATCTGAGTTTAAGACATGTACCTAAAAGTGTGATACGTGACATCACAAGTAGTTTGGAGGCAGTCCTGGTCTAGTATTCAACTAACACAAGTGTGATGTGGAAACTTGAAGCCAACAGAGCACATACATTGAGAATGGACTTGTGTCTTGTGTCCAGCAGTTAAAATATTTAATGAGTGAAGGGTAGAGTAGATGTAATTTTAAGGATTTTAATGAGATAATTTAACTTTTTTTATGGAAAAAAAATGTTAGACATCGATTGTTATTCAATGTATTTTATATACATCTTGTGTATAAGCCATGGCTGGAGAGGATCTTAGGCTATATAAGGGACACACCATTGTCTTTGAGTCTCAAAGAAATAATTTAACATTTTGGGAAATACATTTATCCACTTTCTTGCCAAGAGTTAGATGAGAAGATCAATACCACTCTCATATCTTTACTCTTAATATGAAGCTACCACCAATTAGCTTATCTTATCTTAGCTTAGCTTAGCTTAGCTTAGCTTTGCTTAGACTGCGAGATTGGAAACCCAACACTAACAAAATTAACCTACCACTAACTCTCTAAATAACACATTATATCTTGTTTGTTTACTGTAATCCATACAAAGACCAAAGTGTTAAAAAAGTCAAGTTATGGTTTTACAGGGGTTATGTGCCAGACTGTTTCTTGGCCAGGCACAGTAACTTTCTGGAGTCAAGAAGTAATCTGTCACATAACCACCACATAAAACCACAGCATGGAATTTTTACACTTCAGTTTTTATGTGTTTCAAATCCTGCATGGTTTATATCCATTTTGCTAGCTTGCAGTCTTTTTCTTCATTACCTTTGTTAGCACCTTTTTACGTTACCACAGTGAATTAGCAAGAAACCAGCAGCAGGAATCATGTTAGCCACATGTTCTGAAGCATACATGTACATCCTTGTGTACATGTACAATACAAATAAAACAGGGACCCACTCATAAAAACTTGCTCCATAGCGCTAGTGCTAGCTAGATTAGTGGTCAAAAACTCTACAGGGTACCTTTAAGTTACAGTTAGGTTTTAAGAATTGAAGTCAGAATACAAATGTGATAGCTGATTGAATGTCATCTTTAAACTGTTCTTTCTGTTTCCCATGCAGATGACAGAACAGAGGAAGCAAAAGCAACGAATTGGTCTTCTTGGTCATCCCCCTCACATGAACATCAATCCCCAGCAGCCCGCCTGAGGGCCCTTGGGGCCAGTTTCACTAGTGCCTGAACACTCCTGAAAGTGTACCACGTGTTAAAGAGGAGAATGCCAAAATGTGTCTGTCTCCAGTATGTATTTAGGTTGATGAATGACTGTATACTTTACCAGACACTCCTACAATAAGTGTTTCTACAACATATGTGCTACTGAGTGCCTGTGTGAAGGGAAAGTTATCTGAGTATGTTACTCATGGTCTGTAGTGTGGATGTGTCTGTGTGGGTGGAGTGTGCACCAAGTGCCTCGGGACCTTGAAGCCAGTCCTGTGGGTTTAGGAGACGAAAACACTGACTTCAGCTTTACTACCCTTAATGCCTTCTGCATTGTACCACTTTGGCAGCATGCCAAAGTTCAGCCATTGTTTCTAAGGGAGTATTCCTCTCATGTGGCCTTGTATTGAGGTTTTTAATCCTCAGTGTTGCACCAGCAAACTCAGGTCACATGTGGATTTGAAGGTTTGTTTAAATGTTTCAACAAAATTATTTAATATTTTGCTTTTGTCTGACAGCAATAGGAATACTTTATGATATGCAATGTCTAAATATGAATGAACTATTTTTGGGAACTGGTATTTGTTTTATATTTGAAATTATACTATCATATATTTAAAATATGGAGACAAACAATTCCTGTAAACAGTCCTCAAGAGATATCACCATACTTTTACAAAGTTTCTAAATGCTGTTATAAAACCTATACAGTGTTGACTTTTATCTTGTGGGCAAGCATTTCTTATCACTTTCATATGTCTTTGTAATCTCAGATGAAAGCTCTAGTTGTTCCAGGACACTCAAATGAGCTTTTTGAGGGTACAGAAATACATAAAGTAAGCTTGCTGTCAGGAAAAACTCTATGGACCTATTACAATCATTTCTTTAAATATTATTTTGAATAATGAAACCTACTGGGGAGAGGGAGCACATCATGTGATTGCTTCACCCTGAAGCGAGTCCCATGTTGTGCTTAATAGTAGGAGTGATTTTGATTTCATTGAAAGAACTGAACCCAAAAGGATTTTTGAAGCAATGTTAAATTTGATTTATTATCTTCTTTGAAAAGTCTGCACTGAATTATTTAATCTTCCTTTAATTCATTTAGTCCTCAAGCACTGATATTTTCTGTAGCACACAAACGATTGTTACTTTTTGTTTGGTCACTTTGTAAAAGATCCACAAGAGAATGACTGTTTGAGTGTATGTGAAAAAAAAAAGAACTAATAGATGTCATTTGGAGTGCTGCTTGACCGAACTGACCTTTTATAATAATGGATGGTTTGTGTCTGAATTGTACATTCCATTCTTGGAGTCTATTTAAATAAACAAGCGTGTAAAACAAGCTGCTGGTGATTGTTAAACAGTGTGTTTACCTGCAAAAAACTCAAGAATCAGAACAAATGTGAGCGTAAAGGTGACAAATATGTCATTTCCCCAAGTCATTGCCACGCGGTTTGGATACATTAGCACATGATCTGTGCAACTTGTTATTGACAACTTGAGAGGTACCATTCCTTTAAAGTGCTGCAGACAGATGAATGAAGAGCCTCATACAAGAGTTCAATTGGAAAATTGTCGGCAGATGAACTGTGAAATCTTATCTGTAGTTCTCTACAAATGAGGAAGTGTCCTTATCTTTCAACCATTTCACATGAGGAAATATGGTAGCGTGTTGAGTACATACAAGGGTTGCACAGTTTTAATTGGACCTTTGTGGACTTTAGCAAAGTGCAGGACCATTTATAGCATTTAAAATTTGTATAAGTGCCATTTATTTGGATGTTCTGACATTACATCATACGTATAATCCATACAAACATGCACAGAAAAAGTTTTTGAAATAGTTTATTGTAACACTTTTGACATTACTATTTAAATATATTGTCCTTTGTCAGTAGATTTGTTTGTTACATAAGTAACATTATTTTCAAGCATGTCTTTAATTATAAAACATTATAATTGACATCATACAAACATTATACAAGACTCAAACATTTTTTTTGTCTAACAGAATAAACACTTTTTTTGGCTTTATGCTGAAAACAATAAAAGGCCAAGAGGTATTTTCCCAAATATTTTCCAAGAATGTTACAACTGAACTGAAATAAAGTAACTATTGTCAAGATTTAAAAAAAAAATCTAATTCAATCTAATCTAATCTCAATCTAATTGTGTCACATTTACCCAGATTGTGTTCAAGGGGGCCTTCCATCGTTATAGTGGTTATTTGATTATAGCTCAATCACTGTGACCTGTGTTCTGGTCATTCTGTAATTGCTGAGTCCCATCTCTATTCACTACGCTCTAGGAATTTTCCAAGAGGCCTTTAGCAGAAGGAACTGATGTGAGGATGTGAGCCTTTGAGAAGCATTCAACAAGACTTACTTCAACATTAATTTAATCAATGTTATTTTACAATTTGTTTCATGGAAGCCAGATTTTTCAGATGGCAGTGACTGCTTTTTACTTCCTTTTATAAGATAGATGAATAGTTAAAATTAATGACCTCATATAATCATTTTTCTTTAGTGAATTTTCACTAAGTTGTTTAGGTTCATTAAATGTACATAAAAACAATACTATGGATTTTTGATTAAAAATGCTTAGTCATGAGGCTGTTAAGCTCTACTTTTCAAAGTATCCTCAACATGTGTGAGGGATGTTGTTCCCTCATCGCACATTTTGTGTAGCCTCGTGAATCTTATCTCGCTTACATTGTGTTTTTCCTATCTTGAAAAGAAGTCTTTGAAATCAATAATTTGTCCCAAAAAAAGACCTTCGGCATGAGTCCATATGATTCAGTCACTACAGGGATTTTGTTGAGTGTAATCCTCAGGCAAAGTTCCTTAGAAACATGTGGTCAGATAATGAAAAAAATGTCTGGAGGGAGAATGAAATGTTGCAACTTTTCTCAAATCACATTATAAATTAAACTTTGTTTACAGCTTCACAAACCGTCTTTATCAATAAGAAGAATATTAATCCACACTGACTTTAACTAGCAGAGGAACAATTTGCAGATTTTAATTAGACTAATGAAAAACTTTGAGGTCTTGCACCTTGATGGTTGTGACCCAAAAATGAAGCCACACATCTTGTTTACATGTGACACCAATAAACTGTTCTGTGCATTAGGCCAATTATCCTGTATCATCCCTAATGACTGGTGATTAGACTGTAATAGTCTTGTGGAGTCTGGTAATGACATTACGTATTGAATTTGTCAGGAAGAAACCTTATTGTACTTTTATATCACCATATCCTTTGTAGAGATAAACAGTGAGTCTGTGGTACTCAATAGTGGGTTTAAAAGACATTTATGCTGCTAATTTATCTTTATCATTGATGTAGGGATATTATTTAAGGGCAAATATTAGAGGAAACATGATTTTAATGTGAATTTCAACAAATCTGTCTCTACTTACCTTTTTATTTGGCTGAAATCAGCATTAAAGGAGGATGAATTGATATGATCTGTGCCTCTAGCCTGCAGCAGACAGGTGCAGCCTGCCCGTGCTGGATGTGCTGGACGTGCCCTGCCCAGCAGGCTCCCGGGGCCATGAGGAGATCAACGTGACAGTCTACACCGCCTCATGACAACAAACACGGACTTCATCCATGCACAGGTGCACGTGGTACTCCCGCCGTGACCCCACTGTTTATACAGTAGCCCACCTGCCCTCTGCAGATCAATATAATCAGACCACTTAATGTTTATATTTTTGTATTGCATCTATAATTATTCTTATTATTTTTGACGTGTTTTACAGTAATAATATCAAACCAGACTGAAATAATGAGGCTAAAGAAGTTGCCGTTTGTTCCTGCATTATTAAATACCTGAATATATACAGAGCAGTTAACAGACAATGTCTGTTTCGTGCTGAGCTCAGTGTTTCTGAAAGGCACCATAAAAACACTGCTCTCTGTTTGAAGATAATTTATTGCGCTTGATGGGATTGTTTGCCTTAAAACAGTCCTATTATGGCTGCTATAATCTTTTAACTGTGTTATTATACATTTTTTTTATTGGCGGTGGGTACTACCATGCCCACTCGCCGCTCGTGCCCTGTGCCCGTTGAACTCTTGCACTGGTTCTCTGCCAGCACGTTCCCCTCCGTGGCTCGCGCAGCCTTGTTTCCATACACTTCAGCATGGTGGTACACGGGATCCGAAACGCGCCGCCCTCCGCTCTGACGTCCGCGGCCGTCCGCCCACTGAGACTTCTTATCTGTAGCAAGTGGGCCGTCCTTCCACCGAGGATACAGCGCCGTTTAACACGTGAGCCTCATGTGATAGAGGTAGGTCAGGCTGAGCGGAGAGTCAGTTTATTTAACTCGTCGCTCTGTCCTCCCCCACCTTCCCAACGCGCCATCAAGAGGGTTACCTTCCTTCTGCGGCGGGACCACAGCGTGGAGATCCTAGGGACTAACTCGAAAACCATTTTCGCATCCAAAATAACCTCTACTTTATTAAGATTAGTGGTAAAGAATGAGAAATTAGAAAACATTTTGACATTTTTTTGAAGCGTTTTTAGTGCAACTTTTTTTTTAAAATCACGCGTTGGAAAAGACTTTGACTGCGTAATTGGAGTAAAGAGAATGGAGCGAATTCCAAGCGCGCAACCACCTCCTCTGTCCAAACACCAAGCTGATCTGTCAGACGTGCAGGGGTAAGTCACACTTTTAAAAAAAATGTCTTTACTTGCCTTGTTCATGTCTTAGACTTGTTTATATAATTTATTCAGTAGCTTGTCTCACACTTCACCAAACCATTACCTCATACCTGACTGCTGTGTTCTCTTTGTTTCTGTAGGATGGATTTCCCGATGTATGTTTATAAACCCAGGCGAGGAATGAAGAGAGGAGAGGAGAGCAAGGTCTGTTATTATTTTGTTTATTGCCAACTTGTCCTACTTATAGAGCTTTTGTTAAAGCGTGTGAACAACAAGGGGGGAATTATGCTGGCAGTAGTCCTGTAGTCCCATAAATGGTTGACCTAATTTCTGCTATGACATAACTCCTGGAGTCCTCCCTATCGGCGTAACAGCCTCTGATCATAAAGAACTAGCTGTGTGCTCTCAGATCAGCTGAATTCACCTAACAATGGTGTTTATTCTTGCAGGAAACCTACAAGCTTCCTCACAGACTTATTGAAAAGAAAAGGCGTGACCGGATAAACGAGTGCATCGCTCAATTGAAAGATTTATTGCCAGAGCACCTGAAACTCACGGTAAGTTCATGCTGTAGCTGGGAAATATAATGTGATTCACTATATGTAGTGGCAGGCACCATCAAGTGGCTGCTCAGTGGTATTGCATCTTCTGTTCTTAGTGCGTCAGCAGTCAGTGAGTGACAGCTCATAGTTGACTTAAAGAGGATGTGTCTTCTGTCACGTATTAACATTTATAATTTATATCTTTCCATATAATATTAAACATTTCTTAAGAACATGTTTACTGCCCGTTGCAACTGTTGCATTGCTGATGATGATGATGTGTGACAGCCGTGTACATGGGTAGTAAAGCTTAGTTCGTATGTGTTATGTAAGAGGTGAGGATGTGCTGACAGTATGTGTCTCCTACAGACTCTTGGCCATCTGGAGAAGGCTGTGGTTTTAGAGCTTACGCTCAAGCATGTGAAAGCCCTCTCCTCTCTTCTGGAGCAACAACAGCAGAAGATCCTCGCTCTGCAGAACGGCATGCAAATTGGTGAGCTGCAGATCACTCACTGTACACACACACAGACAAGGGCGTAACTTTGGTTTGAAAAGTGGGGAGGACACAATAAACCCCCCCCCCCCCCCCCCCCAAAAAAAAAAAAAATTGCAATTTGAATTCCATTTCCTGCATTTCTATGTACATTTAGGGACTACGGTAACCAATACAAAATCCAGGAAATAATTAAGTTGGTCATCATGCTAAATTCTGCCAGAACAGCACTAAATATGCATAAGAAAAAGCTGTCATACTTTCTGTATTGTTTAACTCATAACCTATAATCCACCAACTCACATTTCCTTTCTTTCTTAACATTAAATTTAACTGCTGCTGTTGGCGTTTCATTTTTATGAGCTGCCGCTTGCTCATTCAGTGAGTAATTTTTCAAGTGTGCAACACGTCCGTGTCCACAGACACCAAAATGCACTATAGAACCATGTAGGCAGGCTGTCTGAGTCTGCTACTCATACATGGCAATTTTTTGGGGTATATCAGGGCCTTACAATCAGCAGCTCAATTCACATTCACAGCCAGAATCTGATGGCTGGCCAAATGATTTTTGCTGTTAAAAAAAATAATAATAAAAAGATTTTGAAAGTAAGGGGGCACAAAATTTTGAAAAGAGTGGGAAACATGTACCTCCCTGTCCCCAGTGGAAATTACACCCCAGCACACAGATGTACATGTGAATCAAGATGGTTTTGTCGGACAGAATGCAAATTACTATGATGACTACACAGTGACCAGATTATGCTGAACTACAGACAAATAAGTGACTATAAATATAGCCATAGCTGCTGAAAAAGGAACTAAAAATCAGCAAAATCTCACATATAGTAAAGTTATAGGTTTTCTGACTTTGGTTTCTTCTTGTGTTTACAGAGCAGCCTCCCGTCAGTCAGGAGAAGTCAGAGGAGATGTTCCGCTCTGGCTTCCACATGTGTGCCAAGGAGATCCTTCAATATCTAACCAGTCATGAGACTGAAGGAGATTTCACACCGTCCCACGTGATCAGTCACCTTCACAAGTTAGCTGCAGAGGTGCTGCAAAGTCCAGTCCGACCCCGCACTCCTCTCAGCCCTCGACCTGAGGAAATTCCTGCCTACCACCAGCACCAACCTCACAAGGAGATCCCCACCAGCTTACCCCCTAAACCCAGTGAGGGCTATGGGAGGAACTGTGTGCCTGTCATCCAGCGGGCGTACGCTCCACAGAGTGGGGAGCAGAGTGGCAGTGATACGGATACAGACAGCGGCTATGGAGGAGAGTTGGAGAAGAATGAGTCAGGGGTGTCACAGGGACGTCCAGATTACTACAGTCAGGAGAGCCAGCTGAAGCGAGCGCTGGGTGAGAGGCAGGGCTCCGGCATCAAGCAGGAGGACGATGAGCCGCGCCACAAACGACCCCGGGCGGAATCATCTGAGGATGAGCTGCTCTCAGGTGGAGAGTCATCCACTTCGTCATCCTCTAGTGGTTATGGTAGTTACATGAGTGTATCCCCCAACCATCCACCTCCTCCACATCCCCTCTGCATGCCTTTCTACCTCATTCCACCCTCTGCTGCCGCCTACCTGCCAATGCTGGAGAAATGCTGGTATCCAGGAGCTGTGCCCATGCTGTACCCTGGCATGGGAGGTGCAGCACCCGCCATGTCCAGCGAAAGACCGCCACCACCTCAGCTCGTGTTGTCTCCCAGAGGAGGCTCTCCAGCCCCAGCCATATCTCAAACCCCCATGGACTCCCCTGCCCTCCTTCAGGCACTAAAGCAGGTACCACCCCTCAACCTGGAAACCAAAGACTGAGAGATGAGAGAACAGGGTTGACGAGATGGTCCTTTGCTAGCATCCAGCAGCAGAGACCATAGTAGGAGGGAGAACATGACTGAGTCGTTCCATTATCCATCCTCATTTTTCTCCTCTGTTCCTCAGCCCGGAGGTCAAACAGTAAACAAGTGGACTTGTAGAGATGATAAGGGGGTCAGGGTGGGGTGGGGTGGGAGGGTTGGCAGCATCCATCCACATTGGAGGAATGCAAAGTTTGAATGTTTAATGCTCAGTGGTAATACTCAGTGCAAATATATCATATAAACTGGACCTGCCCTGCACACACACACACACACACACACATACACTTGGTTGAATGTAAAGAAAGAAATGTTTCAGATGCTGCTGTTAAAGTATAAACGCCGATGACACTGATGCATCTCACTTGTAGCTGTTGCGATAGTGACACGCCATATTTGTACTCTAGAAAATCATTGCACCAGATGTTAGCAGTAATACGTCACCCAAAGTTTGTCGCCTGTGTCCTGTAGGTCACCATTATCATCACTTAAAATGCCCTTTGAACCAGATCACTATGATGACTGGCACCATAACATCCAAGGGTTTCCTCAAGTGTGTACAGACAAGAGTATGGGTACACCCATGGGTGGATGAAGGAACGGCCCACCACATGACCACGCTGAATGAGAAGTCTTGTTATTCAATGACAAACACAGACAGTTGAGATGGATTTTCTGTAATTATTGTTCATAGACTTCTTGTACATTTCTATTTTTGATACCCGTTCTTGCACTCTGTCCGCAGAGATAGGAGGGCAGAGTGTGGACAATTGTACGTTTGTGTACTCAGAAACTGTGTACATACTGTAGCACTGTGCTGGACCTGGTCTGCATACTCAACATCTGTTTCTGCTCAAGTCAAACCTGGTGTTTGTTCTTGCTGTTGCCTTTTACTTGTGAAAAGCTAATAAATCTCAGATGTTTATTCTCTGTACTACATATGAATACTGGAGTCAAAGGAGTGAGGAGAAGAGAAGTGAATGTAAACGTTTTACCAGAAGACTAGTTTTCTATAGAAAGAGGTACTTGAGATTTTATATTTTGGGACCTACATGAAAGATGTTTGATGTACATATTTTGTCTATAAATGTTGATATACATTATATAAGTGTATTAATAAAGTATTTTTTTCCCGTGGAAAATGGCTTTGACTATATGTGTGTGAGAAAGAAGGAGAGTGTGTGTGAACACATCTAGTAATGAAATACAATCTGTTCAGATTTTGTTCTTTTATGGCACCGCAACATTCATATGACAGGGAACACTTATATAATGGCAGATCTGTAGCCCAGATCTCCTGCTGGTTGACCGTCTGTGCCCGCTAATACAACAACAAGTAAACACACATGATTGTAAACGGTTTCGGTTAATCTCCTGAGGCAATAATCAGGATCCATCTGCATCATGTCAACAGCCTGACAGGATGACATCTCCTCATGTCTTATTGACTGTATGATTGTATCATATGACTGTATGCATTATGAAATGCCAGTTTCACATCCTACCATTCATACTGGAGAAGTCCCTTAAAACATGTAGAAGCATAAATCACAACTATGTACTGCATTCTGTGAGCATTTTACAGCTGTGTGATAGTACTTATAGTCACATGTTATCTCATACTGCAGATATCAACATGTTTGCATGTCTACACAGGCCCAGCACAGTGTCAATGTTCAACTACAGAAACCACATATTATTATTGTTTCCACTATCATTTTTGTCTGAGCTGTAGGAGTGTTATTTCATTCTACACGAAAGGTTTTGTATAAACTGAAGTGCAAGGCCATGAACGGCAGCCTAAACGTCATTAGTTCCCGCTAAACTGATTCTCTTGAAGTTCAGTTGAATTCAGTTGTTCAAGTGGGAGTTGCATTTTTGTTGCTGCCATGAGACATCATTTGCAAACTAATTTTAGAGGTGCAGCCTACCCATTTGACATTTTGCAATAGTTAAACTATGATTTTGATATTTATTTCAGCAGTTGGGGTGTCCTGGAGGCGTAGTGGTTAAGACACATAATATATAACCATAATATCTCTGTTTGACCTTTGTTGCTTGTCATACCCGTCTCTCCCTCCCCCAGTGTTTCCTCTCTGTTTCTATTTCTATGAATCTATCCAATAAAGGCAAAAATATCACCAAAAACTGTGCATTACATTTATATGGTGAAATATGTGGCAATTATTAGGCTAAAAGACCTAATGAACCAGGTATTGCTCAAAATGAAGCAACAAATGGAGAAGGGCTGCCTATTCTTTCAGCAAGACTTTAATCATTGGGCTTTTGTTGCCACCTGCTGGTGGGCTAAAATACCTCCATCCTGTTGCCAGTTTTCCCAAAAAGATGGAACCAGTGATCATTTCACTACATTATTTTCTGCCCACTCACCTTAGAATACCCACCACATTAGAGACATGTTTGAATGAGCTGTTTTTGCTTATTTGTTTTAATATAAATGAACTTCAACACAACAGTGATTGTAGTTATATTCATAAGATAATAATCATAAAACATATCTACATATATTTAGAATAAGACATTATTCAAATTTAGCATTAAAATATATTGTATGTGTCTCACTTTACTCTGAACATGAGGTAAAAGTACCCATATTTACCCATATATTGTATATTTAAAGCCCCTATGTGTGGGATTTGAAAATGTCTCATTTCACCAAGATTGTGTCATTTTTCTACAATCTTTCTACAAAATCTTTTGTCACCACAATCATTTAAACAATGATATAATCTCATAAAAATTCTACACACAGGAGCTTTAATGTTTTGCGAATAAGGGTAATATGTTGTCCAGGCTTTCAATCTGCTGAAATATAAATTAATAACGACATCATTGCTGACAAAACCTCCTAAACTCTGTTGCCCTGCATAGACTTTCCTCTCTTTGCCCTTAACATGCTCACACTAGTATTTGTGTCCTGTTCCTGTGCAGTCTCCTTTACATTTGGTCACAGTTTGCCTATAAGAGTGGAGGAATAACTGATGCCTGTGGACGCTGGAATGAGAGAAAAAGGTTGGATTACGACAGGCAACAGTTCCTGCCACAATGTTTGGTCGCAAGCTAAAGACCTCCAGGGTAGGGAGCTGACCCTGGAGGGAAGGAAAGAGCCGGGTAGAAGTCCTGTGCTGAGGCTCAGAAGCTGCCAGGGGGAGGAAGGATCTAGAGATATGTGATCGATGGCCTGGTTTGATTTGGGTTTTACAATCTGAAAAGCTGTGAGGGGGGCTGAGGGAAAAGGAAAGGCTCCGTGGGACCAGAGTTGCCCCATTGAGACTCAGACCCAAACGTCGTGCTTTCCTCCATGGTTCAGTGTGTATGATCAGAGGTTGTTCAGACACCAGACTGCGGCAGGATCTGTGAACACAGGAGGTATTCTGAACCTCTGTTCTCCCCTCATGCTCCCTCTTTGGAGAATCTGATGTCAGCTGCCTCTTTTTCTCTCCAACAGCTCGGTTCTCCTTGCCTGAACGGCGAAAAGCAGAGACTGCACAGGACTTCTGACCTGATGGCTTATGTGTGGGTTCAACCTCCTCTGAAGACAAGTGTTCTGATGGGAACTGGACAGCGAGAGGTGTGTTAGAAATAACTGTTTGTCTTTGTAGTGGAGGTCTGGATCGCCTTATGGGTGCTCCTTCCACCAACAGGTTCACTCCCACATACTGTGGAACTTCAACTGCAGCCTGGGAGGGTGATAAAATGAAACACAAATGGTGTATAATCTATTCCTCAGCAGAATCATCCTTGAAATAAATACCCGTTGCCTCTAGGTGTGATGCATAAAACATTCCAACCTGTTTGTAGATTAGATGGAAGCCTCCTGTGTAAGCACTGGGATCGGTCCGTCGGTCCAGCACAACCCTCAGTGTGTCCAGCTGCACAGCAGGACAAAGGCGAGCAGTCACAGCAGTGGAACAAGCCATAGTTGGACTGGCATTGATCTCCAGGAGCCAAGGCCTCAGATCTCTGCCCAACATAAAATCAGCTCCGAAGAGCTCAAAACTTGCCTTGCGGGGCTCTACCAGGTCCTGGGCTGTCTGCAGGACACGCACTATAGCTTGCTGCATGCCTGGAACCACCACTGACTCCCACTCTGCCCCATGGCCCTGCCGCTGCAGAAAAGCCCTAAACTGGGAGCAGGACCACATATTGTCCTCAGGCACTCCTGGATGGCGGTCACAGGATGGCTGGAAGTGCTTCTGGATAGAATTGTTGCACAGGTGGACTGAGCTGAGGAAAATAACGCAAAGTAAGCATGAAATGTGCTTTAAATAAAACGTGTATATTAGTCCTAATTGCATTTTTAACATCCCTCTAAAAACTAGGTAGACGATACTGTAAAGGTCAAGGACAAGTAAATAATTTGTTTTTCTCTTTTGACTGACCCCCCTGCCTGACCTGTCCAGGGTTTTTGTTGAGTAGGGCTGAGTGGAAAACCGCAGGTAGCACTCTCCGTAGAACCAGACAGTCAGAGGGTTCCAGTCGGTGACGAGGAACCACTGACGGAGGTCAAACTTGGTGTCATGAATCAACAGAGGATGTTCCAAGTATTTCTGAACCACCCATTTACTCTCCTTAGCCAAGGCTCTGTCAGTGTCCACCAGCGCTAAAATGTCATCCAGGCGATCCATGCATATTATACCTGGATGTTGACAGTCGAAGCGACATTTGAGAGAAATAAAGCACCAAACCCACTGAAACACATTGAAACTGCATTATTGACTGTAACAGTTTCAGTAGACAGAAATAACAGGATGCAGTGTTTCTTGGTTTGTTTAGAGGATCTTTTTGATGTTGTGCACAATAGCAGGACAAGAAGTAAAATGGAGCTCTGGAAAAATTCCTCCTTTCAGTAGCATTTTTCATTTAATTTCATTTATTCCAATCAAACATAGAAAATAGAAGCAATATCAACACCTGCATGACACAGTTCATAATGCAACCATAATGCTACAACAAAACAATGGAATTAGTTTTTTTTCCCAATGTTCAATGTGCATTTTTTTCAGTATTTCTGTCAGTGTTGTACTGCCTTAGAGAAGAAGTAAAAGATCAACATACTCCATGATGTAACTGTTATTATGTGAAAGAAAGCCTCACCTCTTCCTCTTGACTTAGCGCCTGGTTTGATGATCCAGATGTTATTTACTCCATCTGTGTCCAGCTGAGGACAAACTTCCTGTAGTCTGGCCAACATGGACTGGCAGCGCTCCACAAACACACTGCTACCCCTGATCAATGCACTGTCACTGTGCACCAATGTTTTATTAGACTCACTGACACTACAGACACGAAATGTGTTCTAACATTAATTATGAAACTAGGCATATATTCACACTGAAACAGAGACAAAATAAAGTCAGTTACAAATACCAGCATGCATATTAAAAACAGTCAGTTTCTGAGTGTAATGTTAATGGAACTGAAATAGAGGAACTATTCAAAGTTGGAAAAAACGCCCCAACAAAATTTATGTCCTGTTTGTTTTAATATTGACATTGGCTGTAGTCTTCCGAAGGCACAGTTAAAATAAAACCGTATGCTATATACATTTCTTGTATACCACTCCCAAAATAGAGTGCTATAGATACTTTAGTATATAGTTCAAAGTATACTTTGTTGTATTAATATACTATACAGTAGGGATGTGCAGAGAGCCCAGTACTTGTAATTGTAATTTATTACAGTAAGTGTTCATGAATAAACTATTTTACGAGGAGGTCCCCAAACCGGGTCTTTAACTGGAGACAGACCTCTACCTATCTATACACCCATAACACAGAGACAGCACACCATGTAACGTGTATGGAGGAACTTCAAAGGCAACTCGTGCTTTGCACTTTTCATTTATTGCCTATTTTTTACAACTTAACTTTGTGGAAAGGAGAAGGGGAACAGTCCCTTGAGAGCACTTCACATGTGTCAGTAGCTCAGTTTTATCTCTGGGGAACACCCCCAACTCCGAGAGTGATGTCCAAATAAGGAAATGTGCAACATGTAGCAGGTGGATGTGACTCCCCTCATTGAGACCTGCTGATAGTCGTAACAGCGGAGCACAGGAGAGAGACTGGCCTGCGCGCTGGTATTTGACATGGTTTCTTTTTCTTACCAAAAACAAATAATTTTTAAAATATTTGTATGAAACAAATATTCATTTAAAAAAAACACTATTTGTGCTTTGTATGTAATCATAATATCCCAATAATCCTATTCTGAACTGTGATCCTGACCCTGACTCTATATTTAAGCCTAACCCAACTCCTAACATAAACTTTAGGTTGAGTTAATATGTGCATCTCCCGCTCACTGAAAATCACCTCATCAGAACTTGGTATACATTTTACTGACAATATTTTGATATACATTTAGTTTGATTTTCATTGACTTTTTCATGGCTAATCTTCATTTGATAAGGTGGACTGTCCGTCCTGTACAAGATACATTTAGTGTGACATAAGAAGACTCTAACAATACCAGGAAACTCTCAGAAAATAGACTCACTGCACAACCATGTAGTAATCTCGCAGAAACTCCGCCCACTGCTGTTCCTCCACTGAGGGGGGTATTTCCACAGTCACATCAATGTCACCGTGCTCTAAAACATTGAGAAACTCTTGACACATTTGTAAAGCTGTGTCAATCACTCCCGGACCAACAGATAGCTGCTCCACATTTTCTATCTCTGTAAAGAGAAACAAGATTGGTATAGAAGAGTTTTTTACATTTCCCTTGCCCTGATCAATCATTGTATTTTACCTTCAGAGAAACTGCTCTTGACATTTTGTTTCTCAACCTCTGCTCCCTCTCTCCTCCATCTACTTGTCTCAACCACATGCTGCAACAGGCTGGAGCATGCCGTCCTCCTGAAGTCCCCTTTTTTTTTGTTTTTACAAAGAGCAAAGCGAGAAGACAAGAACACAAGAGACAGAAAATGAATGTAGGTTTGGTTAAGATATAACACCTCCATTTATACTTTTTTCATGTCCTGTTTACACCTTGCATCTTTGATAAAACAGATTCTGACTGCGTTAATGGAGCTATAAAGCAGACCTATGAATGCACGCTTCTCATCCTCTGCCCCAAGCCTGTAACATCTTGGGAAGAAGGTGTCAGGATCTGCTGTATCAAACCACTGAAGGTTACGCAAATTCACACAGAGCCCCACCTGAAACAAGCAGAAATATAGACATACAGACAGAGAGTATAGGCTGACCTACAGCCAAAGTTGAACAACTTCTATTTTTGCTCGTAAATCATTAAAAACTCTTTAGAGGTGACACCTTGGTAGTAAATGTTCCAGCATTTGCATAGTGATTGGTCGTCTGGTCATTCCGTAAAGAGCGACAGTCTATGTAATCCCGACGTGTCGTCCAGTAGAAATATGTTGTTTCATTTCGAACCATGCGAGACTAGAATAAATTAAGTTAATTTAGAGAGCTGACTGAATACACACCATCATGACAAAAATACTCACAGAAGTAATGTTATGTGACAACAATAGAAGCAAGCTGGTTGGTCCACTTGAACATTATCTTACCATGAGGTCATACATGTCATCAAGGTTCTCCTCTTTCTCGCCTTCATCCACTCTCTCTGAAAAGAGATAAGTAAAGAGCTGCATGTGTGTGTATGTGTGAGAGAGCGGGAGGGTGAGCACGCAGGCTTACATGCATACAGGGGTGTGTACAAAGAGTAGGGGTCTGTGTGATATATGTTGGTGCCTGTCATGTATCATTTATCAGGTGAAGGGGTATCCATCTGTCCCTCCTACAGATGCTCCAATTACATCTACGTTAACCCTCCTGCACTCTTAGTTTTGACAATTATAGAAGAATATTACTGATCCAGCTTTCAGACAAAATTTACATCCCTGGATGGACTAACAAACAATCTATGAATGATGGGGAAAAATCTTTAATTGGGAAATTGTATGAATTATATGTCTAATCTTTAAAATGAGAAGCTGTACATTGTGTTAGTGGCATGAACACTGGACATTGTTTTCCCAAAATCAATGTTTTTAGCTTTTGGGACACCTCATCTCACCGGTAACATCAGCACTGACATCACCATCATCACCATCCTCCTCCTTATCGCCATGGCAATGAGGTGCTTTCTGGGCAGGATGGGGCAAACGACGTTCCACCCACCCTCTGGCCCATAAAGCAGCACGGATCACAGGATAAGGTCCCTGCACTGAAAACACTTTCCGCATCTTAAAGAGAGGGAAGAAGGGGTGCATGAGCTTTTCTCCTGGGAGGATATACAGAGGTGACACGGTGAAGTCTGGTTTGTTTGTACGTATAATCACCTTGACTGCTTTCTCCACCAGTGCTTTAGCTGTTTTCAGCCTGTCTGGCTTGATTGCTGGAAGGCTAGGCACACTGCGACGTAACCTCCCCTCCACCGGAGCCACTGCAGAGTGTAATACTGAAACAAATTTCTTAGTCAAATTTCTCAGAGGTAGCCTATACATCTGTGTGATAATTCATTGCATGAATGTATATACGGATGTCCATACACTCTTACCTGGCATTTGTTGCATTTTATAGTTCTCTCTTTAGCTGGTTAGGGTGATGTGTTCTGTTGTATGCGTGTAGAAATATGATATCAACATATTGTTTTAAATCATCATACTTAATTTCAAAATTATTATGAATCAGACAGATAATATTGGGATGAGAAATATTAATTAATAGAGATTAGCAGGGGACTAGATGACTAGATAAATAGATATGCACACATAGCCTACATAGTTTTTTAATCTGTTTTGACTGGAGAAAGAATGATCAACATAATTTTTTCCTATTTCCCAATCCAGCCTATCACCATCAACATGTCGAAATGGTCTCCTTTGCAGTTGAGGAATAAACAGAGAAAGCACAAATCTCTGTAGCTACTGAAGAAGGATGTAAATTGGGTCACGTAGGCATCTAAATCTGGACAGAACTGACTGAGTCTGTCATAGCTTCACACTGACATACCCATGCGCAAAAAGACGCACGGGCGCGCGCGCACGGACACACATAGCTACAGTGCATATGGAAAAAGCTGCATGTCATCTATGACAACGATTAGGCATGCATAAAAACTATTCCTGAAATGCATCTCAAACAGAAACGGGTGAGATTTTACATTTAATATCAATGTACAAACCTAATGTTGCCACTGCTCCAATGACCCGACCACTCTGTCCAGAGACTCGCTCAGTCCTGCTTCGTTCATGCTCCCGCAGACTGTTCCCATAACAACCATGCATGCTCCCGCAAAATGTTTATAGTTGCCATAACAACCGTACCCAGGAGAAACAGGACGCCATGCAGGGCGCTGAAAAATCTACCACCTTTAGCCATGCGTTGAAGAAGGTGGATCGCTTATCTGGCGCTATCAGTTGCAGTGTAGTTTACACGTGTAGGACATATGCACAAGAACAATTAAATCAGCAGCGGAACACCGCGTGTGTGGACATACTGTAACTCAGTGAACAGAGTTCTGGCTGAGGTCAATGCTGGTGAAACATAGCCTAAGTGATACTGCTCAACATAGCTTCCATATCCCTCATAATCTCCATCTGCTTAAAATAATAACCCTTCATTCATCGTCACTCTTTAAGGCATGTGCGCATGAGCTGTATGTCATGTATAACGCGTATCTACTTTGCGCAATGCTTTAGCTTCCCACAAGGTGGCATCCAATGCTTTCTAGTGCGTCACATGATCAATCAGGTCCATAATATCACTCTCCATGTTCTCTCTCATCTGAATGTGCTCACTGCTCACTTTTGCGCTCATGTTTCAGTACCGAAGACTGTATCGCCATTTCATGTCTTGTTTGATTATTATTAGGTTCAGTGGGCCAGATTATCTTGTATCAACCATTTAATTACACACTGACCTTTTCAGTGGTGGAAGGTAACTAAGAACATTTACTCAAGTACTGCATTTAAGTGCAATTTTGAGGTAGCACTACTTTACTTGAGTATTTCCATATTATCATACTATCCTATACTTATACTACTCCACTACATTTACAAGGGAAATACTTTTTACTCCACTCCACTGCGTGTATTTCATAGATATTATTGCTAATTACTTTACAGATATTTTTTTCATACAAAATATATGATAATCTCATAAAATATGATGCATTGTTCATGAATTGAAAATGCTGACAATATATAGTTTAAATATGCCCCAGCTGCAACATAAGTAATACTACTTACATGGTAATGTATCAATAATGATAATCCAATAATATAAACCCCTGAAATGACCATTCTGCATAATGACTGGTGTTACTTCATCCATTTGTTGTACATGATACTACTAATTCCTCTATACTTTTAGTATAACCTACTCAAGCACAATTTTGAAAGCAGGATAACTTTTACTTAATTACTGTAATTGTTGTATTGCTACTTTTACGTGTGTAAATGATCTAAGTCCTTCTTCCATCACTGGACTTTTTTAAAGAAAATAAATAAAGTGAACATAAATAAACACAGTTTCGTCTGAATTGTATCATTTGCCACCATATGTTCAGTTTCAATAGCTGCCTGATGCTGCTGCATGGTGCAGTGTGATTACAATGTGGGCAGGAAATGCTGAAGAAGGGGCAGAACGGTTTTCTGTGCACATTGGTCCCAGTCCAGCATACTATAGCTGTTGAACGCGAGAAGCTGCCAAACTCGACATTGTGCAGAGTGAAGTAGCTCTATCAGCTTATAATGGTCTTGGCTTTATTGTGTTGGGTAGCAGCAGTGCGTCGCAGCCCGTGGTGCGCCTTTGCGCTCTGATTGGCTGAGACTAAAGTGATGCTCTCTGCATCCTGCTCCCACAGCCAGGACAGGAGGGAGGGGAGCTAGAAGCGCGGCCGGGAAATCATCATAATAACACAGGCTGAAAAAAACATCCTTTTCACCGTTTTCCTCATCTGGAAGAGATGTTTACACTCAACATGTCTGTAGAAACAGAAGTAGCTGCTGTGATCAACTCGTGACCGCCTCTTCAAAACGTCCTCAGACAGCGCTGGGAGGCTCATCAGCCCCCTGTGAAAGTCTCACCTTTACACTCCGAGAACACTGAGCAGGTTAACCCAAAGGCCACGAGTATGCCCGTCAACGACTCCGAGAGCATACTGAGCTACCAGGTAAAGTGCCCTTTAAATGTCTAATGCATGGCGCGTTGCTTTGACACTAGAAGGGGTGGCACAGCGCAAGATGTGCACAAGCTCCAACAACTGTAACACTCAGTTTAACATTTTATGCTCCATTAGAAACTCACAATTGGCTACTGGAGAGAGGAACAGTGTCAATTTTAGGGAGCTATTCAATTGCATGTCATAACCATTCTGACTGTTGCGTTTTTCCCATCCAGATCCTGCTTGCTGTAATGTTTTAAATGTACTAGCTTTCTAAATAAAGACTAAACCTTTTACATTTAATGTTATCCCATGTGGCTGAGTTGTGTCGGGACCCTGCAGGTTGGTGCTGTATGCGGAGGCTGTTGTTGTTATTCTGAGGCGCTAACACGTGCAGTAATTTGGGAGAGCGTATCACATTGCATCGCACCGACATGTCTTTGTTATTTAGACTTCTTAAATGTGTTGTGGGAAAGTGGTGGCCACAACACTGTGAGAATGCAACGGCTTATGGATTTGATGCCGATACATTTTATACACACAGCGCTCATTTAAAATGTGAACTGCTCGCCCTGAACTCGCATGTGTGGAAGCAGTAGCTAATAGGAATGGGAGAGTTTGGTGGATTTTTTAAAAATGTCTCCCGCTAAGACGGCATGTTATTTTCTCAGTTACCCTCAAATGACCTTGACGCCATCCTTACGCCGTGCACCACACAGTACTGTCTATTTCCATACATGTTCGTTATCAGCCAATCCAGCAGCAGCAGCAGGGGGAGGACAGCTTGTGGTGTAGTGAGGTTTCAAGGGGAAAATTGACTGATCCTTAATTTCCTGTTGATGTGTGATCCATTATCAGGACCTAGGTCAGCTGATGATCATGGGTAAAAGGGGAACCAGTAAGGACGAATGGACCATTGAGCACAGCAGCGCTGTGGGATGTTTATTCATGCTGTGTAACCTATAACCATGTCATGCAGTATCTTGGCTTAATGGACTTAATGTAGCCTACCCCAGTAGTCATGCCATCTTGATGATTTATAATCAGCATCCTGTTTGATTGCAGGAGGCGGATGGAGAGGGACCAGAAGTGACCAGGAAAGTCTCTGATGTGATTAGACCGCTTTCAGACAGGAAGGGGAAGCTGCCTTGGAGCCTCACTATTCAAACATTAGGGTTATTCCAGATTACTGTCGCTACAAACAACCTGTTAGTTTGTTTCTCCACCATGTTGGTGTGATCAGCATGTTCTCCCTAACTGAAGCCTATTGCAATGTTGCAAAAGTGCTGTTGCGGTGTCCCAAGTAGTGGGAAAGGTATCTAGATCCTTTGCTTGCGTAGAAATGGAAATACAGGAATGAAGATATAAAGATATTCAATTAGTTCAAGAAAAAGTTCTAAATGAAACATTTTACTCAGTGAAATGTGCTTAAGAAAGCTATCAAAAGCATGCAGAGCCTGTATCCACAGTGGTAAATTATTGATGTATTCATTTGTACCCAGCAAGTATTAATGTGGTAGGTGATCCAAGTGGCCTTAAGTTTACTACATAATAACTAGATACACAAAAGGGCACTAATGATTATTTTCATTATTGTCTTCAAATTGCATGTTTTTTTGTTGTTGTTTTTTTTTACCAACAGTCAAAAATCAAAAGCTATTCAGTTTGCAATCATATAAAACACATAAACGCAGAAAATCTTCACAACTGAGAAGCTGGAGCCAGAGAATGTTTTGGCATTTTTGCAGCTAAGTGATTAATTGACTAATTGTTGCAGCTCTAATGTTGTGCCTTTATTTTTCATCTGCAGAGATACTGAAAATGCAGTGAAGTAAGAGTACAATATTTCCTTTGAAATGTATTCGTAAAAGTAAAGTTATAAAACTACACAAAAAAAGACGAATTCTACCAGTACTTCAAAATTGCAGTCAAGATGCAAGTAAATACTGTGATTAGGTTTCACTTCTTTCATTTCAGTTCTAGCTCAGTAAAGAAGCAGAGCTGCTCAGTGACAAGCAGTAACGAAACAAAGGTTATTATAGCTTCCTATCGTCTGTGCAGTTGTGTGAAATTGAATGTTTTTCAGCGTGTAAGTGAAAAAAATGACAGTAACACTTTATAATAAGGGTACAACTCATGTACAGAAGTAATGCTTTACTAAAGCATGAGTCATGATGACTTAATGTATGAACTAATACAGGATGTATCATGAATTCCTGTTGCTCACCATTAACAAATGATCAAGTCACTATGACTTTATGTGATTAGTTCACACCTGATAGTCAATTGATGAATGTTAATTCATACATGAACTGATATGCCACCAAATAAGCTGAATTACAGTTATAGTAAAGGGCATTTTATACCCATGCATTTGATCAGCCTCTATGAAGCTGCTATTTCTTTTATCAAACTGGTAGTCAGATGCAAACATCTACATGTTGCTGCAGGACCCAATGCTCTTAATGCCTTGTTTACAAGCTAGCAAAACTAGACAGATGTATTATATATGATCAGGTTGAATAATGTCACTGCAGTAACTGTAGATATAAATTAAATTAACATTCACTAATTTACAATCACATAAAGTCATAGTGACTTGATCATTTGTTAATGGTGAACAACATGTATTCATAATACATCCTGCATTAATTCATGCATGACATCATCATGACTTCTGCTTTATTTAAGCATTGCTTAACTATATTATTTGTACCCTTATTATAAAATGTTACCAAACACATTATAATCCTTCACTAGTAAATAAATAAATAAATGATGAGAACATCCCACATAGTAAATGATGTCATAGAGCAGCAAATAAAAATATATAAAGCAAAACCCAAGAAAACAATGTTTATGGTTAAATATGTCCAAGATGCCAAGATGATGTGTTAAGGATGCGTTAAACTGTTTACTGATTGTTCCTATTGACTGTTTAATTATGGATATAAGAAAACCTCTCACAATTTCATAATCAAATACCGTATTCTCCGTATTAACAGTGTCTTCATTTTCACTGGATATTGACTACTTTTCTCTGGCACTGATGCGTAGTGTTTACCTGCAGCACAGAGAAGCACTATATTGGTAGAATATCTACAGTATTTCTCCAGTGTCATCTGCACTGCTGATTCTCCTCATATTTATAACCATACAGAGAGAAGCTTGGAAATAAAGATGCCCAAGGAAAGCAAAATAAAAGAAGCACACAAAGAAACACAATCACAAACCGTACTGTAGTACAGTCATACAATACTGTACAGTACAATAAATGAGCCAAACTAAAACAATGTGAAGAGCCTGAGATATGTGTAGACTGCACATAATTGCAGATGTGCATCTAAGAGATAACATATAAATACTACATCTTTTAATGTCAGTATGCCTGAGAGTGAAAGATTGCAAACCTTAGTTTTGTTATATGGCACTCCACATCATAAATTTGTCTAAGGTTGTCCAACACTAGTTTGTCATAGTTCCTTTTCTCACTTCCTTTACAGTAGCTGTTTGGCATTCCTCCTAAAAAGCTTTCATTTTAATCATTTTGGCAGCACAGAATGGATAAAATGAGACAAATTTATAGTCTAGCAGATGAATGAATTTTAAATGATGATGAATGATGCATTTTAAAGAGAAACACTGTGGTTTGGACAAATCTCCAAAAGGAAAAGTCCATCAAATTTATTGAAAACGAGTACTCTGTCTGGCACACCCAAAGCCTACATTTAATGGGTATCACTTAGCCTGAAATCACACATGTTGCAGTGAAACAGAGGTTTAAAGTCCTCACCAGTCAGTAGAACTGATAGCAGGTCCAGATAACTTTCATATTTCAATCAGGAGAGATTCAATTGAAAGATAGCCCCAAAGAGTAATTCAGTTAACTTTATTTGATATTGCATGCACAATGGGGAGAGCTGAAGAAATATGTGAGGAGTCTTTTACGACTAGACCCCATCCTGTCGTCATCATTTTAAGGAGGTAGTCATGCCATGAGCTGTACTAGACTCCCAGTGGAGTCCAGAAACTGGTGGCGGTGAAGGGTTGAGAGCAGTGATGTGTAGCAGGAAACCCACAAGTTCAGTGCAAAGACGTATTCATTACTTTTAGATATCATATGACCTGATGACTGAAAATCATCCAACCATTACCAGTTTGTCTCTTGAGTCTTTGTTTTTGATTTGGAATATTCTTATTGTCTCAAATTAATAAATGTTTTGAAAGGTTTGGAGTTTCAGAATGTGGTATTGCGTATTATACTGCATATTATTCTATTTCACCCACAAAACCAACCAAAGCTGCAGTAATCTTTCTAGAAAGAAAACAATTAGAGAGCGAGGGCTGTGGAGAGGGAGAATTGTGTATGTGGCATTGAATAAGGTGTGTATGACTCATGCTACTTGTGGGCTGAGGCAGTCAAAACAGCCGCCCCTCTCATCCTATCTCCTCCAGCTCTCTCCTTTCCCGTCTCACTTTTTCACCGTTACATCTTTTTCATCCATTCATGTTTACCTGACCTCTGAGTGAAGCACTGTCACATGTGCCTACAGTATGCAGCAGATGATAGCGATGGTGCAATGCTTCGAAGGGGCAGTTGTAGCCTGTGGCTGAGGCACCCGAGTGTCAACCTCTGCCTCTCAGACACAAAGCCCAGTATGGAAGTGACAGGCCCAGTTGTCTGAGTCAGGATCTCTGTCCCTTCTGTCAGTTGAGGGTGCTTCTGGGAGGGGAGGGAGAGAGCGGTCAGTTTAGAAACAGGAGGGGGGGGATGGTGTTGGGGGGGGTGGGTGGATAAAAATAGAAAACTTCAGAGAAACACAATGAAGAGGAGTAGTGGAAATTCTCTCAAGAGAAATATTCAACAAGTGTTTCACTTGCGGGAAAGAAGTCATTGTACGGTAACTGCAAGTTGAGAAAAAGCATACGGTGTGCTGCTGAATCATGGATGCATTTTTATGAATCTACCATTCACTGTCTTGCAGGGCTGTTCTCTACACTCTTTATATAGTTATGTCAGTTTCATACAGAATGAACGTTTGCTCCAACAACTATGGCTATATGTGCAACTGGCGAAGCTGGTGCTGTTTGGAGAATGAGCCTGCTTTGCTCAGTATCTGTGATGTGTCTTGTCAGTTATTCCCCCAGCTCTCCAGCCTCTTTATAGTAACCAGCAGCCCTCATCTCTCTGACGTTGACTCTGGCCACTGCACCCTCACAGTCCTGATGGAGAGAGAGGGCATTTTGGAAGCACATTGATTGCCCCACTCAGTCAGGAGACACGGATGCAAATCATTGCTGCTCTATTTGTTCAGGATGACAACCAGTTCAATGGGTTTCACTGTGATACACTTTGACAATACTTTCTGATATTTCCTAAAGTTGCTGCTAAGAAAAACTTGTTTTATCTCCAAGAAATTTTTAATCCCAAGAATGACAAATCTGCTCTAAGCACACACTGACGACACGACCTCAATGGGTTTCCTGGGCAGTCAAGTCATGAACTCAAGGGAAGGAAGGGAAATGAGGGTTTAATGCAGGAAAAACCAAAACCAGTTTTGAGGTCATGAAGCAACAGCATGAGAATATATGATTGGTGAGGTAATACTTCAGTTACAGTTTACAAATTAAATCCAATGCATGAACATGTGTGTGTGTGTGTGTGTGTGTTTCTACAATGACTGTCTGAATCAAAGGGAGGTTTATCAGCGTCATAAGTAGGACACTCTGCACGACTGCACTGTCTATTCTGCTCTGGGAATGTAACATCTTTCTGGGACAATCTGCCCTGCCAGAAAATACATCTTGTAGTTGTTTAGGTATCAAACGTAGGCGAGTGATAGCACCTCAATATTTTTAGCTTTTAAATGCTGAGATGCTAGACTAGGGGTTCTAAAGTCTTCATCATTTGAATCTGTTAGAGGGCCAAAAGAATAAATGAATGAGTTAAATTGAAGTATTTTTTAAAGTGCTTATTGTTACTAAATAAGGTGAGAATGTTGTTAATAACCCATCATGTTGGAACAATTTGGAGGGCCAGACTGATTTTTTTTGGGCTGCAAATACTTGTCTCGTTCCACTTCAGCAGATCTTAACTAGAGCAAAATATCAAAGAGCTATGTGTTTATAAGAATACAATGCTCCTAAATTGTAATGTTTATTTTTTTTGCTTTTGCATATTCCCATGACAGTATCCTCAGGCCTTTTGATTTTGCTTTTGGTCATGTGCTTCTCCTTTTATATCTAGCCACAAGACAGCTCCATTGATATGCTTGTAAAGGACAAAAAGTCAAGGACAGACAGCCATTTTGTGGCTATCTGTGGACAGCTTCTATGGTGGGGTTGCAGTAATCTGTGTGGAAAATTATTTTTGAGCCATAAATCCTCCTCGGCACTGTGACTGATACCAAGCTAGAGGACAGGAGTAAAGAAAAGGGACGGTTGCCAGGAGATAGAAGCAGGCGGCAAAACACAAATTATCTGCCCTGTCAGTGGAAAATAATGCACACGTGCATGCTCAGAGGGTCGCAGATGTGCTCGCCCTTTCCCACACAGAAAGCAAGCAAAAAGTCAAGTGCCATGTGAGCTTTTAATTATCTGTAGCACCTAATGTGACACAAGGGAGGTGAGATTTGAATGACAGGGAACCATTAACCTGTTGAAAAAACACATACCTGCATGAATTTGCCATTAAGAAGGTGCTCCTTAAGTGCACCAGTGAACTGTGAAAGGGATGAAAACAGACTAACTGTTTTATATTATGATTGGACTCATGCAGGACAAGGAACATCATAATCATGGCATGGATTTCCAGAATTGTTATCTGATCTCGCTCACAACAGACGATCTAAAAGAAGAAATGTTTGTTTCATGTCATGTCCCTTGCTCTCTGAAACACAATTTCGCCCACTCTGTAGTTATCGAATGAGCCCCAGAAGAATGATTTTCCTCCTTTTTTCTCTCTCTCTCTCTCTGTGTGTGTGTGTGTGTGCACCAAATGGATCCAAACTAATTGATGACTTGATGGTCTACCATCCTCTCTGGGACAAAGAGCTTTTATAGTCTCTCCCTCTCTCTCTCTCTCATCCATGCTCTCTTGGTATGGCATCTATATGTATGTTTGGTAAAGCCCCAGTTCTAATGGAGCTGACTGCCTCAAGCCTGAGCCCAAACCTACACACTGCATAGAAGCCCTAATTCACCAGCCACAGCTGCTCTGACTGATAACACTGTGTGTAAAAAAAAGAGGGAGAGAGAGAGAGAGAGAGAGAGAGGGATAGAGAGAGAGAGAGAGTGAGAGAGAGAGAGAGAGAGAGAGAGAGAGAGAGAGAGGGTTGTTTAGTTGATTATGTTAGTCTAGTGCCTGACTCATTGATCCTTTATCTGACTGAGGTTTGTGCAAGTTAGAATCTATGGCCCCGACCATGGCTCTGAAATATCAGTAGCCTAACTGTGCTGTGTATTGTTAAATCCATGGCACTGTCCGTGGTGCTGAAGTAGCAGACGGATTTATACAGTCTCGCCCTTCTGTCAGTTTCGTCAGTTTCTCTAACCTATATACTATAAATATTCAATATTCAACTATATTGTAGGCTATATATTCTACAGAGTAGCGTCACCTTCATGATCAAAGTGACAAGTAGTAATGTGTAGTCATGGAGGTGCGAGAGAATCATAGACACACATTGCCTGTAGTATTCCTATAATATTCCTATAATATTTCTATATTCATTCAGTAGCATCTGTGCTGCTAAAAATACACCCCCAGACCAAGCCACCTCTAACAAAATGTTTTAGGGAAGACATGGCTACAGATAGAGTTTTTACAATAGATGTTTGGTGTAACCTGGGAGTGGAGCAGGCAATGGTCCTGAGGAAATTAACCTGCACTGGCCACACTGCACTCTGCTGCTATAGTTACATAATTTGAGGTAAAGTTTGAGCCATCAAAACTACGACGCGTTTTGAAAAATAAGCATAAATATGCTTAATGTCCACATCCAGTAAAAGAGTAGGCTACACAAAATATGTACTTAGCCTGATAGCAGTTATATTAAACCGAAATCGTAATCGCAATTATAATATCAAGAATTAGGCTAGGCCTATATGATAATCCTGCAGTGTTAGGGTTAGGGTTAGGATTGGGTTATCCCCCCTGTTAAAAATGAACAAATCACCTACTGGAATTAAGATCATGTGTGAATGAAAGGAGAGATTCACTAATGTGTGTACGCATAACATTGTTTTCTTAATCAGTGATGCATTTAAAAGTAACAGCTTACTGGAAGACAAACTTTCCAATATAAGACAGATCTGCAGAAATGACTTGGAAACAGTTGTGCTACATATTGGTCTGTACAGTTGTCAAGTTCGTCATAAATATTACTTCTGCATTACTTCAAACTGGGCTAAAACCAGACAGACATAAAACAAAACTCCACTGTATTTTTGTGAAGTTTTTTATATATTTTTAGAAATCCTGAGTTAGAATCAAGGACAATTTTGTACTTTTTTTTATTGCAAAATGTTGAGGTATTGTGTACAAAATCAAACTTTGATGCTTTTTATTACCCATAATAACACTGTCAAAAATTACCGAAACAAGGAATTACAGCAAATGAGGAATATAATCAAATAGTAATTATAATAAAAAGAGAAACCGTTCTTTACAAAGGTATTTCAACCAGGCATGCTTAAATATTTATTTAATCGTTTACAAAGATTTAAGTTCACACTACACAGCATCATTTATATCTTCACTTCATTTCACCATTGAAGCGACTGTTAGCTAATGAGCATCTTCACTAGTCCAAGTGCTGGTTCAGTGTCTTGCTTAAGAGCACTTTGACAGTGTTGCATGTACATTTACATACAGGGTCACAAGCCCATTTCATAGCCTCTTTTCTGTCACCACACTTCCACCCCCTGCATAAACATAATTATAAAACCATGAGTCACATTCAGTGGTTGGTCCCAGCATGACTTGCTAATTGAGTAGCCTTATTCTGTAAAAGGACAGAATTGTCTTGGGATAAATAAGTGTTCAGTCATGGAAAGAGAAAGAAATCCCATAGCACTTAAATGGTGGCGACTAGCGAGTGTGGAAAGAGGCAAGAAGCCAGCGCTAGGCCACCCACACCTGTGAATTCAGTGAATGTCTTGGGATCCAAAAGCTGTTTTCAACAATTGTGTGAATTACAAGTGGCTATCTGAGTTGATATCAGAGCAGCTGGCATAAAAACAAAACGGAAAGCTTTTGGAGTTGGATTTAAATTCTTGCGTTTGATCAGGTAAGACATTTATCTGTCTGTACGGCATGTTAATTACTTTTTTCTTATCACAATATTGTGCTAACATGCTTAACATTTCCATTTTTAGCAGCATGGAGCGGCTAATGCAATGAGACAGAAGATATAAAACTGCTTAGGGACTTTAGTGTGCATGTAAATACAGTCTTCAAAAGAGAGACGTACAGCACCCTCCCCATTTATCACACTTAATAACTGCAGGCGGAAACAAGCATGATTCAAAAAAGGGATTTTTTAGTCAATAAACTATATGTGGTGTTTTATCAGCCAAACGTCAGGAGAATTAAGAAAAATCACTGCTTGCTCCTGCTCCATACATACAATCCCAATACACACAGTCCTATACACACACAGGGTGCTTTAAAGGTATAATATGTAATTATTCCATTAAAATGTCTAAAAACAACTATATTGTTATATATTTTGTTGAGTTGTGTACTTACATTATCCCAAATGTTTCCAACAATTTTCAAACCCAGAGAAATCTGTAATTTAATTAAAGTAACGGACCGTTTCATTTGGTTGCATGTCAATGGCGTCATACCAAAGAGTAAACACACACAAGATGCATACGGCGGCACTGTGTTTGTCCGCTACAATGGCGTCTACCAAAGAGTAACTTACACACATACAAGATAATACATCGGCGTTGTGGTTGTTCCACAGAAACTGTTATAAATTGACTTTTGTTCAGTTTTAAGCCACATTTTCATGATAAATTTAGGTTGCTTTTAACTATATCTTTTAGTTGGAAGAAGGATTTTAGTAATTGGATGTCTGGATCTTAAGTTATCAGAGAAATAAACTGGGCAAACGTTAGCAGCAGCTCAGCTAACAGTCCCTACGGGAAGTCTGGTGGTCACCGAACATCGTCTGAGAAATATTGACTTTTTAGGTGAAACAGCTTTAATTAGTATTTTTAATGATTTTGATCTGCGTGTACATTTGTTTTTGGAGAGGAGGAGACCTCTGTGGATAATTCGGCTCCTGGGAGAAACCGGCCAAATGTCTGGATCTTACGTTATAAGAGAAATAAACCAAACAAGTGTTAGCAGCAGCTCGGCTAACAGCCCGTACCGGACGTCCGGTCATCGCCGTACATCGTCGGAGAAACACTGATTTTTTTTAGGTAAAACAGCTTTAATTAGTATCTTAACATTTTAATCTGCGTGTACGTTTGTTTTTGGAGAGAAGGAGACCTCTGCGGATAATTCAGCTCCCAGGAGAAACCAGCTGAACGTCTGGATCTAAAGTTATAAGAGAAATAAAGTGTTAGCAGTAGCTCGGCTAACAGCCCCCCTGTACTGGACGTCCGGTGGTCGCTGTACATCGTCAGAGAAACACTGATTTTTTAGGTGAAACAGCTTTATTCAGTGTTTTTACCTGTAATCTCCGGGTCCATTTGTTCTGGAGAGGAGGAGACCTCTGCAGGTAATTCGGCTCCCGAATGTAAAAACATCCCGAATGATTAACACTGGAGTAATCCTATCCCGGTGAAGCTGGTTATTTAACAACGAAGACAACAACTCCAATGATCCCTTGCTACTTCACACCGTAATCACACTCCGTCTTTTGTTATTGTTTTGATTGAGAGACCCCTAGCGGCTGAAATTACATATTGTGCGTTTAAAGCAAATTTCGTATTTAATGAAGGGACCAATTATTTCCATTAACAGGACATATAGTTTTATATTTCTCATAAGATATGGTTTTATGTTTTCATCCAGAATAAATGAAGATCCTGCTCTTAAATGCTGCTCTTACAAACCAAGAAGTTTTCATTTCCAGTCCACTAATACAAACTCTCAGTTCTTTCCAACAGCACTTCAGGAAGACAAATTGTAATTATTACTGCCTCTGTGGCCGTCATGTGGCGGTCCATGACACAGTGCGTTTTGCATTCGCTGCTCGCTGGATATTGGACTGACCAATAAAACACTGCATGACAGAGACTGTAAATCTTCATAATTTACATAATTCAATTTAGTTAAATTCAATGGGCTTTATTGGCATGAAATATTTCAAGAACAGTGTTGCCAGAGCATCAAAATATAATTTGTGCAAATATTTGGACATTACAAAATAACAATAATATGATCATTAACATAACATTAAGATTGATATATACTAATGATGTATATGTGTGTGTGTGTAGGTCATTCACTGTCCCTCAGGTTGTGGCATGTTGATACATATTGGGCAGTACGATTTGCCTTGTCTCCTTCTCCTACAAGTATTTTTAATTTTGAGAGCTCATTAAGCTCTTTAAAATCTGAAATTACAGAGTTGAACCTGTTAAAGTAAATGTTCCGTAATTCATTAAATGTTTAACATGTTAGGAGGAAGTGCATCAGTGTCTCAACCTCACCTGTTGAACAGTGACCACATATTCTGTTTTCTTTTGTTTGCCATGATTATTTGTGTTCTCCTTTCTCGATTGCCAGTTTGTGACTGAGCCTGTACTTGGTTAGGATCTGTCTCTGCTTTCTGTCTCTGACAGTATAGATATATTCTGACAATTCATAATCTCTTTTCAGGGCATAATGCCTTCAAGGTAGAACGATAAGCAATTACAAGCCACCAGTTGTGTATGTCATCCGCAAATGTACTTACTAAACACTAAATGTATAACACCTGATGCCTCTTTATTCCTTTTTAACCAACTAAACAGTGCAGCTATAACCCCTCAGTATTTTAAACGTTTCCTTTTAAATCATGTATCATATATTCCAGGTCATCCCTGTTCAGAGGTCAGCCAAAGACAATGTTTCACACTGTGGACAATAACACTAACTAACTAATTATTACATGGTTTCACCCTGAGTTTCATTGTTGAACGATAACTCTCTTATATAGTCATCTACTGTGTCATTTCTCAGTTATATTGTCTTTCTGTTACTGTGTTTCTATTCATTTAGTTATAAATATTTCCAAATTGATTTATTTCTTCAATAAGGTTAACACTCTGAGTCATTAATCATATTTAAAGGGTGGGTGTCAGTTTTGCCAAATATTGTGGTCTCATGTTCAGTCTTCAGTTCCAGCCAATTCTGCATCCACCACCCTCACATACTCAAAAAAACATGTCCAGTACATACAGATCATGCATGCTTTTAGAGTGGGTGGAAGCTTATGTAGAGAGCTGCATTTATACACCAGTGTGTATGTGTGCAGTTAGTCAAATACATCTGTATATTGCTGTTGGCTGGCATGTTTGGACTTTGCAACCTCTGAACCATCTGCATTTATTTATAGACTGTAGCTAATGATTTTACTGGCAGCATTTGCAAATTCTTACATACTGTATGTTCACACAGAGAAAGGAAGCATCCAGCTGCATTTACATTCAGACTACTCCGCAGTACTCTGCCCTCATTATCACAGGATAATACACGATAAGATACATGATCACCACTGCATGTGAGAAAGCAACATTTTATGAGAATGCCTTGTTACTGGGATAGTAAAATACAGCAACATCCTGCAGCACACTGCCACCAGCAGCGCACTGATGGATGTGCCACTCTGCTAATTTGATCTGATTTGATTTCCCTTGAATAGTAGAGCCTAGTACATTCTCCCAATGACTCATACTCGTACTGTTTACCTCTGGCATGTGTTTGTGCGTGCGTTTATATGGATGTGTGTATGCATGCCTGCCTGTCCGTCCCTGTGTGTCTGCGCCAGACAGTCTGAGAATAGACTGTCTGGAATTTGATGCCCATCTTTGAAAAGCTCTTGCCAGTTTTGCCAATTAGTGGCTCTGTTACAGTGTCAGTCGCCTCTCTTTAACAGGACACTTCTGGACACAATGACCTTTCAGGATTCTTTTCCTTGAAGGGCTGAAGGTGTTTTACAAAGTTGTATTTTTCCATGAGCACAGTATGGCTGCTGGAAACAGAGGGGATTGTAAAGAAACTTATTATCTGCAATGAATGTCACTAATAGGAACAGTAACATGATACTCACACGTGTCTTTTGTGTGTCTGTGTGTCCATCAGAGGCCTGATGAGGAGGTGGTGGTAGACCAGGGAGGGACCAGCTCAGTGCTAAACATCCACTATGAGAAGGAGGAACTTGAAGGTGAGTGACCTGCACAGGTGGAAAAACAGTCAAAGCCCTGTATGTAGAGCATTAATGTGATTATTTCAAATGACTCTGATGGCATACATGTTTGTATGACTATAAATATATTGTATAAACATGTTTTTGTAGAAAGACTTACAATTTTCATTTGAGAAGAATGTTTCCTTTTCACTACACCATATTATTATTGTATTATTATAGAATGCGCTCTTGCACATTTTTCTCTTTTTTGGTTGCTTATGTTCCCCTGAGCCATTCATCTCACATTTCAGATGTTCTTTGTGGTGTAAATGTTATTCTTAATTGCACAGTACATCAGTGTCACACAGAGAAAACAAAGGGCTTAAACTGCAGGGACACAGTTATTTTACTGGTCATTATTGTCAACTTTAAAGGTGCTGCTCTCACTGTTGCTCTTTAAGACCTTGCTGCACATCTGACTACACCCCAATCACTGATGTCGCAGCAGGTGTTTCGTCATTAGCAGCTGATTGAAAAGTTCTGCTGTTATATCACTGATTGGAGAGCTGCCAGAAGAGAAGCACGCTTTCAAACCATTGTGCAGCAGAAACTGAGTGGGTGTTGATTTACCCTGTAACTACATTTGGATCTATTTCCTTTTCGTCAAGTACCAGCAAACAGAACTGTTTTCATACATACATATGAAGATATATACATATATATACATTTCAGTAGCAGAGCTCTATTGTTTGTTAATTTTTTAGTTTTAACAACATTGTCCATATTTTTACTTTGTTAAGCTAACAGTGGCTTGGCAACAACATGTGCATGGTAAATAGTGCTCCTTGCACCCACTGAGCAGTATGTATTCACAGTTTGCATTTCAGTTTGCATACAGGAAAAAACTGTATCCTCCACAGTCGTACTGCTAGCTAGCTCAAACTTTAATCATGAATCATATTTATAAGCTCAACAGATGTTTTGCATGAAAAACATTGCTGTATTGATCAGATAGCCTAGAGGAAGTTGAGTATAAAGTACTTTACTTCCCTCTGAAATGTAGTGGAGCAGAAGTATAAAAAAAGAAGTATTTCAAACAATGGACATAAGGAAAAGTACCAGTAATATACTGCATTCTCATTGTAATTACCTCACACCACAGGTGACCTGACCTTACTCAGCCTTCAGCTGATCTCCTAAGATCACTTATGTTATAAATATTTTATTAGACTGTACAATGTGGTGGAGCAAAGTTATCTGCATGATTGAGTAATTTCTGTCGTACTCCTTGTGAGCGTGTGTATGTGTGTGTGTGTATGATGTGTGTGTGTGCCTGCACGCATTTGCAGATAGTTTACAGTTTGAGTTGTCTTGAGGACACTGGGATGTTATATTGTCGCCTTGTCTGGTGGAAATGAATAAGGCTGAACATTAATAATGAATCCTCCATCTATCCAGAGTAGGCTGGGAGGTTGATTTGTCATCACAGGAGGGAGACAGGTGTGTGTGTGTATGTGTGTGTGTGTGTGTGTGTGTGTGTGTGTGTGTGTTTGTGTGTGTCACAATGCCCATTACCGCTTTCCTGGGGGGATAATAATACATTGAGAGATGGAGCACTCAGCTGCAGCTCAGTAGCTTTGTATTCTCATTGCACCCCAAAATATATTTGTTATGCACACACACACATGCCCACACACATCAAAGTGCCTCAGACTTCCCAAAACTCTTGTTACAACATACAAGGTTTAATTTTAGAAGTCTCTGCTCTGATATTCAAATTAAACTCCATCATTGTCAGTGTTATGCGCGTGCATGTGCAAGTCTCTTGTTGTCACAGCATGTTGCATTCAACACTGAAAGCACTAATGATAATTAAAGTTGGCAGTGGTTGAGACTAATGTGGGACAGGAAGCAGAGTGTTGATTCTCCCCATGGAGCTTCAGGCCAACATCTAACCCTCAGTGTAATAGTTTTCACTTTCAGTCTTTGTTTAACCATCTGAACTGAGAGACAGTGCACCCTGTTTAACTCTGCTTTGCCCATTAGCAGTTCTTTTCTCTTTTAGTTGGTCTGTCTGGAATACAGAATGAATCTTTTTTATCCTCAGCTAATTATGATTTCAAATGATTTCATTAGGCAGGCCAAAATGAAATGTACTTGTGTACATATTTACAGAAGCTACCCAAACACCACACCCCAATGATAGAAAGGCACACATGCTGAAGGGCTAATAAGTACTAAACAGTATGTCAGGTCTAACAGAGGTTTGATAATCAGGCAACATTTTTTAAACTAAGATGGGTCAGACTGCAGTGAAATTTCATTAGAACTGCAAAAGCAACAGTATACTGAGCCTAGACAGAATTTTAAAGGTAAGAAAATGTGAAGGTAACAATTTTGTTTCTTGGGGTAGTTGCCAAGAAACTAAATCAAAAACCTTTACCAAAACATTTTGTAAATGTGCACCCCAAGGGAAAAATATATTAAAAAATGACAGGCATGATGTTTCAGTTGCAACCTTCATCAGATAACTTTCCAAACGTAACGTAAGTAACAGTCTTCTCTTCCTGCTCTTACTGTCCTTACTCTCCTTCTTCTTCAAGTGTATTCCTGAACAGTTCAGAATGCCTAAAGCTCATCTGAGGACAACAGGCACTTTGTCTTTATTAGATTAGTATTCATATTTAATTACTTACTATTCATTTTGTCCTCCCCTGTATCCCTGTAATGAGCGGTTACTGAACTCCCCAGAACCTTTACTGGCATTTATATGATGATGTTTCATGGTTTTTCCAATGCTCTGTTGAACTGTATTTTTGTCTAATAAAAGTTGGTTGCACTTAGTGGTACAACTAAAACACTGACATTTAAATGGACTTTTTAGTGAAAACACTAGACATTAATGATGATATTGCAGCAAAATTGTTTCAAATGTTTGCCTCTTTTTTATATAATGTCACAAAGTAAGTGTATAAAAGCATTACTCAGTAATAAAGATAAAATCACTTCTGGTGTCTCTTTTTCAGGCCACAGGACTCTGTATGTGGGAGTTCGGATGCCCAGGCAGAGCCATCGTCACCACAAGGCCCACGGCTCTCGGCACCGCAAGAGAGACAGAAGGGCAGGAAGCATCGCAACACAACAGAGCGAGGGAACTGAGAAAACCACATCCACTCATGGTACCACACAAACAAATACACACACAAACCACAAATCTTCTTAGGCTACTCCTTGCTATCAGTGTCTTTTGATTTTCAGTATCAAATTCAGTATCAAAGAGAAAGAGGCAGAGTATTTATAGTATTTGGTCATAGCTCGGTGTTGAACATGCATGAATACTTGAACATTCACTTCCGAGAGGAGGTGGTCATTGTTAATCAATACTGTAAGCACGTCACACAGACACACACACAGACGCGCGTGCGCACAACCCCCCTGGCTAAAATTGACAAACCCACTAATTAGCTACCAAATAGCAGGAACTAGTCAGCATGTTGCATGTGTGTGTGCATGTGCTTAGGTAGATTTGGTTGTGGTTTTGTCTTTTTGAGTCTGGACTCAGTGGCTATTTAAAAGGCATGTACTGACAAAGAAAGTAGTCTTGTGTCTGTTTGCGAAAGTGTTTTGTGTTCACAGTTCACCTCTGAGTCCTCCCTCACATCCTCTCACTTCATCAGATACACCGTCCCAGCGGGTCCAGTTCATTCTGGGCACAGAGGAAGATGCTGAACATGTGGCCCACGAGCTGTTCACTGAGCTGGATGAGATCTGTGTGAAGGATGGCAAGGATGCCGAGTGGAAGGAAACAGCCAGGTCAGGATCTCCTGTGGGAGCTGTAGGCAACAAAGCTTGGCAGTAAAGTCTCTGACAGCCGGGCAGCTCTACAGCTGTACTGTTACGAAGAGAAATGTAAAGGTGGTAGTTACATTTAAAGCTTACAGGATCATTTTATGGTCAGTTTGCTCAAGGGGGAAAAGCTCCAGTGCTGTGAGCTCATTCATGCGGATCAAATGTCAAATTTAAGTTTCACATGTCAAACACTTTCCTGGGAGGAAATGGTGTAAACCACAATGTAAAAGACGTAAAGTTGATGTGTGTGTGGGATGGGAAGTATCTTTTTTTAAAAATGCATAATCTGAGCTGCTCCCTGATCTCTTGCCTGTCTTTACCTCGCAGGTGGCTGAAGTTTGAGGAAGATGTGGAGGATGGTGGGGAGAGGTGGAGTAAGCCCTACGTTGCTACTCTCTCCCTCCACAGTCTGTTTGAGCTGCGCAGTTGCATCATCAATGGCAGCGTGTTGCTTGACATGCATGCTGACTGCATCGAAGAGATTGCAGGTGAGTGTATTTCCAACTGATGTCTAAAACATCTCAGCACCAGAGTGCTGTTCTAGAAAAAGAACTGTCCACAATTTTGGCTGCATTTTAGATGATCAGAAAATCCCATGACCATTCTGTATCCCAGAGAATGGAGTGGAAAAAAAATCACAAACATTTTAGAAAGACTTTGCAAGAAATCTGTTTTCATCATTTGTATACAATAAGTGACTGGTGTCGCTTTTTCAAATGACGATATGATTTGACATTTTAATTTCCCGTCTCGCTCTTCCCTAAAGTCTTATTGCCTCTGTCCTTGAGTAAATATTACACTCATTGATTTAAAACAGGCTCTATATCTCAGCTGAGATGCCTGCTGGGTGTGTGATATAAGTCCATCTATCCTTCTGAGAGAAAAGACACATATATAGTACAGGCCTGGAGGAAATATCATCAAACAGGCACACACAGAGACTCAACTTGTCAGTCACAGAAAAGTCTAAATTGACACAAAATTACTTTCCTATGATGTAAACATAAACAAGCACAAAGGCTCAGTTTGTGACATTGAGCTGAACAAACAGAATAATTGTGTGTCGTTAACTCTGCACTCTGTGGTTGTGTTCTACTGGAATATTGCTGCTGAACTTCTGTTGAACCAGATTTGCATAAAATCTGCAATTAGACAAAGCTGCTACCACAGTCCAAACTCATTTGCATGCAAGTATGCAATTAACACACGACTGGTCAGCACTGTTCCTGTACATCCATGTCCATGAAATTTAATTTTTTTTCATTCCTCTCCACCCACCACACACAAACACACACACACACACACACACACACACACACACACGCATACAAATAACCACGTTACAAGCCTCTCCATCAATCTGTCTTCCTCATGGTCAGAGTGTCACAGGTTTTATAGCTTGAACAGCCTTGTTGTCTGCAATCTTTCCTGTTTTCCAGCTCTCAACTCCTCTTCTCACTTCCCCCTTTTTTCCATTTGACTCCTGCCAGCAGCACCTGGACACCAAACAGCAGCCGAGATGGCAGAAGAGATAGAAACAAAAAAGGGATTGATTTATTTACCTGTGTATCTTTGCAAGGTTTAAAAACTGATTATTAAGTAAGAAAATCAACATAAAATGTATTTCTACAGTGACTTTGATGCAATAGAGAGTAGAGAGAGTGCAATAGAAAATGCTTCACAGTAAATTTCTTGCTAGCAATAACATGAAGTTACATCAGTAAAATACACATTACCATAGCCACTACATGAACTAACTAATCCTAATACAGAAACAGAAGAAATGATCTTCTGCAGCCCCAATGAGTCATAAGATTGATTATCTGAGTCTAAGTCATGATATGAAAGCTTGTCTAATGACAAGATTTTTCTAGAAAATGTGGATGTAATAGGAATAAGTGCATGAAAAATAGATGTATTTGAACACAGGCTCTCTGGTTGAAGGCCATTCTCCCTACTCAACTCACCACCGTGGTGACCAAATATTCCAGTAAATAATTTTAGTGGAATTCAACAGGGTAAAGATAAAATCAGTGATGAAACTCTGATGTTTGAAATCAACATACTCTTACATCAAACTCTGGGTTTTAAAAATTAGATATCTAACTTATAATGATTAAATTAGATTGTATATAACTGAATTATCATTAAAAAATGTTTGGGTGTTTGTTTCACATAAAGCAGGCAGCATATGCCAGTTCTTTCAACATGACAGATATAACTGAATGTATCTCATGTTGATGTTGATATGAGTTAATGATTGCTGATTGTCAGATGAGACACTGGAGTAGGCGGAGCTGTTGCTGTAGTCTAAAATTAGAAGGAACTTGATCCATCTCAAGCCCATGAAGTGTGAGTGGAGGCTACATAAGATGTTAAAGTCAAATTTGAGTTTTGATCTAAGTTCAGGCCTCTTTGTCACTCTCCTTATTAACATGGCTGATTATACAGATGCTGAGCTCAACACATTAGCACTGGCCTTGAAGTGTGCTCAGAATCAATGCAGGCACCACAGTGTGTGTGTGTGTGTGTGTGTGTGTGTGTGTGTGTGTGTGTGTGTGTGTGTATCAGACAGTCTGTTTGACTGTGGAGGAAGGAGGGAAGATAGGAGGGAAAGATCCAGTGCTGACTCAGCAAGTCAGTGTGGAAAAAAAGGACCAGAGGAAGGAGGAGAGAGCAGAAGATGGAAAGATGCTGATCATTCACTGCAGTCCCACATGACCAGATGTGTTGGACACATATTGACCTACTGTAACCCTTCCAACACACATTTTCACTGTGCCTTAAAATACTGACACATGTCTGAGGAGGTTTATTACATTTTAACTATAGCAATTAAAGGAAAAGGCTCTATAGTTGGAGCATTGGGATTCTTTATTAACTAGGTTTCATGTGCACAGAGCTTATTGATTATAAATGGATGATTAAAATTCTGGTCAAAACAGCACTGATATGAAATAATTTCATGATAGTCTGACTGAGTGAGTGAGTAACGTAAGTGTACTTTTCTTTGTCTGTATTTTACAGACATGGTGCTAGACCACCAGGAGGCATCCCATGAGCTGGATGACAGTGTGAGGGTGAAGGTACGTGAGGCCCTGCTGAAGAGACACCACCACCAGAATGAGAAGAAGAAGAACCTGATCCCCATTGTACGCTCTATTGCAGAGGGAACTCGGAAGCAGTCAGAGCCCCTTCTGACAGGTGGGTTTCATACTGTGTATCATGTTGCACAAATATATTTATGATCAAATTTTGTCAATGGCATCAAAATATTTATTTCAGATGATTTCTTGGAATAACATTATTGTATATTTGTTGATAGGATTAGTGTAGTCTGTCAGAAGAAAACGAACAAAACGAAAAGAATTTTTTAAATCAGAGACAGTTCTGTTTAATAGATGGAGAAATGCAAGGTAATAAAAGGAATAAACATGGACAGCAAGAAACCAAAAGCAACCAGACTATGTAAGAGACAGGCATAGAGAAAAGTGTTATCTCTAAACAGTGACACTGAATGCTTTCAGGAACAAAATGCCAAAATCTGTTTGACTATTCAAACAGACAAATGGGCGATCTGTTGGCAGCTAAACATTACTGACTTCATAGATTTCATAATTTTTTTTTTTAATTTTGTACTTGGCAGCATAATAAAAATACAGAATGTACTGACTCTGATTCTCATTTTCTCTCTTTCTCTCTCTCCCACACACACATACCCTCACTTGATTGTCCAGCAGGGTCAACCACGTTGCCCCAGCCTCCTCCAGTGACAGAACCAGCTAAGAACGGTGCCGGACAGGACAGCACACAAGTGGATCTCAGCAAGGTATGAGGTTTTTCCACATAAATGTGTGCCCTTTTTGACACTGTTGGATGGATGCTGTAGAATAGAATATAAGTAAAACAGTATCAGAGGAAAAACATTTAATGATAAACATTAACCATTAACAATTTAACAAATCAGCAATTTAACCCTCCTATTGTGTTTGAAAAGGGTTTACACCCTTAGTGTTCATGGGTCAAATTTGACCCATGTTTGAATTCATTAACAAGCACTGAAAAAAAACGAATTACCATCCAGTAAAATGTTTATTTTTTGTTTCTTACTTTGATATTTTATGTACCTTAGACTACATTTAACTTACAATGCACAAATCATTTTTTGTTTAAAATAGGCACAATTTATCTATTTTATTGCTTATAATGAACAGAATAGGCAAATAAGACCATGGAGTGATCTGATAAACAAAATAATTCCCAAAATAACTTGTTTATATTTTCTTATAGGTTAAAATAAGCAATTATTGTTACATCTGTTGTATTATGGGTCAAAACTGACCGCATATACTTCCCTATGAAAAAAGTGGTGGGTGCCATTGAATTCAAGTCAATACGCTTTCTTGGCATGAAACATAATTGTAATATTATAACACAATATTATTTATAGGATTTTATACTATTATTTTTGTTTTGTTGTAATTTTTGTTATTCATGATGGTACATTTTTACAAAGTGCATCTCAAAGCAGCAGCTGTCTAAGACTGTAAAGCCTGGCTACACAGGAAACGACTAAAAGCTTCCATTTAGCCATTAACTTACACCAGAGAACTTGGAGAACACACTATCTCTCCAATTTGATATCACCACCGTATATAGGCTAGCTAGGTGCTCTAGTATTAGGCTGTACCTGTTGCGGTTTTGTACAGTGCCTTGATTGACAACATTTCAGGATGCAAGGGGTACGTCAGTTAAAAAATAATCTCCACTGTAAATATTGAGTTGTTTTTGGGTTTTTTTGTATTATTAATTGATACCAACCTCTGCTTTGTCTCACCAGGTGGACATGCACTTCATGAAGAAGATCCCAGAGGGTGCAGAGGCTTCCAATGTGCTGGTGGGAGAGCTGGACTTCCTGGAGAGGCCCATTGTGGCCTTTGTCCGCCTTTCCCCTGCTGTGCTGCTCACTGGACTCACTGAAGTCCCCATACCTACCAGGTACACAGCTCTCTGCAGCTTTGGTTATAAAAATGAATTATGTGAATTCAAAAACCTTAATATGATTTACATACTTTTAACCATCTGCCGACAATTATCAGGTTCCTCTTCATTCTCCTGGGCCCAGATGGAAAGGCTCAGCAATACCATGAAATTGGACGCTCCATGGCAACCATCATGACTGATGAGGTGAGAGCTCAATTAAAATGTAACTTCAGAAACCTTCACAGAACAAATATCAACATGTTCTGCAAAGTTAAGTTTCCTCTGTCCTTCACTTCTCTCTGGACCAGATCTTCCATGATGTAGCATACAAGGCAAAGGACAGAGGTGACCTCCTAGCTGGGATAGATGAGTTCCTGGACCAGGTGACTGTCCTGCCACCAGGGGAGTGGGACCCCTCCATCCGCATCGAGCCTCCTAAGAATGTCCCCTCTCAGGTACATAACCCTGATAAGCCTTTGGTTTTCAGGTCTGAATTTTAACTAAAACTTTGATTTGGTGTAAAAGAAAATAACAGTGACTGTTTGAGTGATATACTGTATATAGTTGTATTTGATTTTGGCTGGTCCTGGACTGTCACTGGGTTATTCTAGGAGAAGAGGAAGATGCCTGGAGTCCCAAATGGCACAGCCTGCCAGGTGGAGGAAGAGCTGCATGCAGAGCACCATGGGCCAGAGCTGCAGAGAACTGGAAGGTAAACTGGTATTTGGAAGCTTATTTATCAATACATAAGCTTGCTTGATTGTGCCATAATCCACTGTAAATATACAGTGGAAGCTAAATTCAGACATAAAAAACTAATGTTATACACAATAAATGGTGAATATCAGGATACTCTCATAAAGTCTATGGAAAAACATGGGGTTGCTCCTGTTAGGTTTCTGAAAAGATGTGTCGAAGCCTAGGCTGAGTTTAGCACTCACCACCATGTCAGTTGCTGGGGATAAGTGTGGATTTGTGAGAAGCTGGGAAAACAAGTGACAACCACCACTGTCAGGTGTGATAGCCTGAAGACACAACAAAACACTTTATTTCTCAAGGAATAAGTCAACACCCCTGATAATCTTGTTTTTTGCTGAGCTCCAGTGGTTGAACTTCTCACCTTTCTGTAGTGATGTACAGGTGTACTCCAGGACCAAGTGACATCAATGTTGGGTGTGGTTACAGGTTCTTTAAAAGCCCTGGGAATTACATGAGGTCACCGAACCCTGTGTATCAATAACAGATTCGACAGGAGAGTAAGTGAGATGTCAGTCAAGCGCAGTCTGCCCACACCCTCATATTCTGAGAAGAACTTTAATCAGGGAAAATAAGTGAAATGACCCATGTGGGAGGACCATGGCTTCTGCTTAGTGAAACAGTAATCTTCAAAATGCCACCATGCCATTTGTTAAAAGAAGTAAAGTTAACTAATGAGACCCAAGTTTCTTAGTTATTTTGTATTTCATAGGACTAACATTAAATTATGCCTTTTTGCTAACAGCTAGCCATCTCTTAATATGTTGGAATTACCTCCTTATGAAAAGGATTAGTTGTTTCCCTCCTTACAGGAATAATTTGACTTTGGAAAATACACTTGTTTGCTTTCTAACCATGAGTTAGATGAGAAGATTGCTACCATTGGTCTGTGTGCTAACTATGAAGCTAAAAACAGAGGAGACGATTATCTTAACTTGACATAAGAAGAGGAAGCAACCAGCTGGCCAGACTTTTACCAAAGTTAAAAATATAAGCACATCTAAAGTTAACTAATTAAGGAGTTGTACCTTGTTTGTTTAATCCGTACACTAACTACAACAACTAATTGTTGTTTTATGTGGAGTCACTTTTGGCAAGAAAGCGAATAAGATTATCTCAAACTATTCCTTTAAAAATGGAAATTCAAATGATCATGTAATAACCATAATGAGTTAACTTGAAATTTCCCTCTCTAGTCATCAGCTTGCTCCCTAAACTGTAACACCTTTCTTCTTTCCATATGTGTTGTGGTCAGGTTGTTTGGTGGTCTGATACTGGACATTAAAAGGAAGGCTCCATTCTATGTGAGTGACTTTAGGGATGGTCTGAGCCTCCAGTGTGTGGCCTCCTTCCTCTTCCTCTACTGTGCCTGCATGTCTCCTGTCATCACCTTTGGAGGACTGCTGGGAGAGGCAACTGAAGGACGCATTGTAAGAGCACAAACACTCAACATTTGCACAGATACAGACACAGTCCCAAATTGTATGTACTGTAGTGTCTGGAAGCAACTGTCCAGAACCCAAACATATTCAATTGACTGTGAATACAGTGTTGAAGAAAAACAGCAAATCCTCACGTTTAAGAAGCTGGAACCAGAGAATATCTGCCATTTTTGCTTGGAAAAATGACTGAAATGATTAATCACTTATCAAAATGAATGCTGATTTTTTTTTCTGTCTGACTAATTGATTAATAGTCTAATCGACACAGCTCTGAACAAGATATGCTCTTTGTATTCTAGAGCGCCATTGAGTCCTTACTTGGTGCGTCTATGACGGGAGTTGCCTATTCTCTGTTTGCTGGCCAACCTCTAACCATCCTGGGCAGCACAGGCCCTGTGCTGGTTTTTGAGAAGATCCTCTTCAAATTCTGCAAGTATGTATTACGACAACCTCTCTGTGACAGTTTTATGATCACTGCTCTGACATTTGTGTGATTTGATTGTTTTTCTCCTCTCCTCTCCTCTCCTTACTCTCAGGGACTACGACCTGTCCTATCTGTCACTGAGGACTTGCATTGGCCTGTGGACAGCTTTCCTGTGTTTGTTATTGGTTGCCACAGATGCTAGCTCTCTAGTGTGTTACATCACTCGGTTCACAGAAGAGGCCTTCGCTGCTCTCATCTGCCTCATCTTCATCTATGAAGCCTTGGAGAAGCTATTCCACCTGGGAGAAATCTACCCCTTCAACACACACAGCGATCTGGACAAACTCACGCTGGCATAGTGAGGAACACTACGTTCACTTTATGGGTTTCCTTTACAGTATCACCTGCATGCTCACCTGGTAGATTTATTTCATATATACATTCTTCTTCATTTAAGATATGCAGCTGCCATTGTTGAATCTCTATCCCTGCTCTCCTCTATTAGCTTTTAAATCACATCCCTGCATGCAGTTCCCTTTGTGTCTGGCCTAATTTAACTAATAAAAGCATTAACCCATCATTTTTTAGTCAGCTGCCATACACTGATGTGCTCTTTGCCATGCTCTCTCTTTCTCTGTAGCTGTAGGTGTGCAGAGCCTGATCATCCCAGTAATAAAACCTTAGAGCTGTGGAGTGACAGAAACATCACAGCTGCTGCTGTACCCTGGGCCAACCTTACTGTCAAGGTAACGCAGCTATGTGCATACAAACACACATTCAAATGTCTAATGTCAGTGTATCATTCACATGAAAGCACACACTGCATTTGCTCCTGTGTGTTTACTTTTGTTAACATTCAACTAACCCCTTAACCTTCCTTTGAGCAGCTAACCTCTCTTAAGGACCTTTGTAAACACTGACAAGGACATTCGATCGATTAACCTTTCACTGCTGTGTGTTTAACTGAGCACACTGAAGGGTCGTTTTGTTTCCGTTGTTCGGTTTTGTAGATTTGTGTCTTTTTTCTATTTTCCCTTGAGGTATCACTTGAGGCAAATTTGTTCTAATGTAACCTCCATGAATCTTTACAGGAGTGTATCAGTCTGCAGGGACACTTTGTCGGGACAGCATGTGGCCACCATGGCCCCTACACCCCAGACGTTCTCTTCTGGTCTACCATTTTGTTCTTCTCCACCTTCTTCATGTCTGCATTCCTCAAACAATTCAAAACTAGTCGTTACTTCCCCACCAAGGTAATCAACAAATATGATAGCAGGCTAAAATAGTGATTATCAGACATTGGCAAACTTGTTATTAACTGTTATCTCCTGTGCTCAGGTGCGGTCCATGATCAGTGACTTTGCAGTGTTCCTGACCATTGTCGTCATGGTTTTGCTTGACTATGTCATTGGGGTGCCCTCCCAGAAGTTAAAGGTGCCCAGCAAATTCCAGGTAGAGATGAAATATGCCACTTGTAGACGTTTATATAAAACTCCATAAGACTACATTTGTGTCATATCTCCAAACCTTTTGAATGTGTTCCAACAGCCCACCAGAGACGACAGAGGGTGGTTGATCAATCCAATAGGACGCAACCCATGGTGGACAGTCCTGGCAGCCTCTATTCCTGCTCTTCTCTGCACCATCCTCATCTTCATGGACCAACAGATAACTGCCGTCATCATCAACCGAAAAGAGCACAAACTGCTGGTAAGAAAAAATATCAGAGTTTAGATTATAGAGCTTTTATTTATTTGTAGGTTGCATAATCTGTAAACTTTCAATTCTGCACTGTTACTTCCAGTTGTAGCTCAGTTATGCACAAGCATATTTGTCCTTTTGTTTGTCTTGCAGAAAGGCTGTGGGTACCACCTGGACCTGCTAATGGTTGGGGTGATGCTGGCGGTGTGCTCCATCATGGGCTTGCCCTGGTTCGTAGCCGCCACAGTCCTGTCCATCTCTCATGTCAACAGCCTGAAGTTGGAGTCGGAGAGCTCAGCTCCAGGAGAGCAGCCTCGCTTCCTGGGCATCAGAGAGCAGAGGCTCACTGGCCTGGTCATCTTCCTGCTCATGGGCTGCTCTGTATTCATGACTGGAGCCCTGCAGGTCAGTAAGACAAATTATGCAATGCTGCCCCCCTCTGGCTGGGACAGTCAGACAGTGGAATGAGAGAATGAAATTGTGAATACTTTGTGATTTGTGTATCTTTTTTTCCCCTCAGTTTATTCCTATGCCGGTGTTGTATGGTGTTTTCCTTTACATGGGAGCTTCTTCATTAAAAGGCATCCAGGTATCCACTGTACATTGCAACATATATATAATTGCGACACAGGAAGGTGGTTTAAAGCAACAGTGTGCAGAACTTTGGATTGTCGAATCTTTCTACAATCAAAAATGTATGCCATCAGAATGATTTGTAACCTGTGTCCAGCTGTATTATGCTGCACTGTTTTCAACTGACCATATACCAAGTCATTGCTCCAGCTGAGAGTATTTCATGTTATGTTGCCCTCCGCATCCCAGCCTCTTACTAGTTTGGCTGTCTCTTCAGATTAATTTTGCTAAAATTCAACGAGGGCTGACAGTTAATTAGCAGAAATATATAACTATATTTGTCATTCATAATCACTTCTTTCTCTTGCCATATTCACCATCTGTCTCTCTGCAATCATTAATTCATTTCTCTGACTTCTCTCTGTCTCTTGCTATCTCTATCTCCACCACCTGTTATCATGCATACATCATACGTCTCAGTTCTTTGACCGTCTAAAGTTGTTTGGGATGCCAGCGAAGCATCAGCCAGACTTCATCTACCTGCGCCACGTCCCCCTGAGGAAGGTGCACCTGTTCACTCTCACCCAACTCACCTGTCTGGTGCTGCTCTGGGTCATCAAGACCTCACCTGCTGCTATCGTCTTCCCAATGATGGTGAGTTGACCACCTCCACCAATGACAACTCCCTCTTTCTCCAGTAGTCTTTTCATACTTTTCCACTGAGATAACACGTTTTTCCTTTTCTCCTGTGCCTGCAGGTGCTGGCTCTGGTATTCGTCCGCAAACTTCTGGACTTGTGCTTCTCTGATCGAGAGCTAAGCTATCTGGATGACTTAATGCCTGAATGGAAGAAAAAAAATCTAGATGATGCTTCCAAAAAGATAGAGGAGGTAGTTTAAATTCAATCTTCATTGGCACAGATGATAATAATTAAACCTGAGAGTATCAACTCGTTTTTGTTGATGGCGGGAATTTGTGTCTTACAGGAATCAGAGGTTATGCTCAGTGCAAAGACGGAAGATACAACTACAGTTCAGATTCCCATGGAGAGTTGCAAGCCAGTTCAGACCCCAAAAGCACATGATCCCAGGTAGAGTACACACACATGTACTACACACTCAAATGGACAGCATGGGCATCAGATCATTGATTAGATTGGTACAAATTTGAAAGAACTGTTAACGTTAATGTCCATTTATATGCTCGCTTGTCTTGTTTGGTATGTGGTGGTCTGTTTTCAGTTGCACCCTGTGAATACTAACACTTCTCCCGAAGTCCTAACTCACCCTCTGTCCTCCTACCTACCTTCTGATCTCACCCTCCTTTTCCTCTCCCTGCTCCTTAGGTGTGACCCCTCTGATATTAATATTTCTGATGAAATGTCTAAAACCACCATGTGGAAATCCCTCAACTCCAATAAGAAGGACTCTCGTCCTGTGGCTGCTAAGAAGGCAAGGCCACACCCTCTCTCTGTCTCCTCACCCCTGTTATCTGGAAATCATCCCACTACACATTGTGACTTTACTGTTTTCCAATTGTTGTTCCAAGAGCTCATTATTGACTTGTAATTGTAAATTGAGGGCAGCCAAGCTGTGCTCTCTTCTGTCTTAACTCTGGGCTTGTATGTTTTACTCTGCAGGATTGAAGGGATCACGTTCATAGACGAGTAAAGGATTTCCACAGTCCTGGCAGACTCGACTGTGCCGCTTGACGTGAAGTTCTGGACCACAGGATGGCGGGATTTTGCCGCTTCGACTGTCAGCCATTTCAGTGCTTAGAGAAACAAGTCTCAATGATTTCTACCAGCTACCCTTAACACATAATATTGCAGTACACACACACACACACACAGACATACACATATACTTCCTTCTGTCTTTGTGAGGGCTGTAAATATATGCTGTATTTAAAATTGCATTTCCCCAAACTGAAGCTCTAAAATCAAAACAAATCCTAATCTAATCCTAACCTCAGTCACCTTAACCACCATTAATTCTTGGATCTTCTACATTCAGCTGCTAAACCAGGCAGGGAGGATGTTATATCTCTATCTTCAGTGTGAAGTTGAAGAATGACACAAAGGATAAAACTTACAGACATAATTTTCTCATTTAACTGCCCTCACCTGTGATAATTCGATACTATCGAACTGCTCAGTTGTAATTAATTCGTGAAGAGCAGCGAGACAGGCTCAAAAAATGTAATCTAGAGACAAATCCACCCTGAAGCCGCTCCATTGATGGTGGCAATAAATAATGAAATAACTGCGAGGACTCTGTGACAGCAGCCGGCAGCCATGGTGATTTCACTGAGATACGGGGAATTGGGAGCTTTATATTCATATAAAACCCATTTGGATGTAACATCTTAAACAGCCTAAGAGTCCAGTCAGTCTGTCAGTAAGTTAGTGTCATTAAACCTGCTTGAAAAATGACACCTGATAACATCATCAGTTTAAGTCTTGATGCTTTGTTTTCCAGCACATGAGGAGACAGCTGTTTGTTTGTCTATAAATATCTACTAGCCATAGCCTGAGTCCTTGCACAGATTTAAACTGCTCCTGCACTCAGTTGCCAGTTTATTAGGTACAGATAGCAGTCTAATACAACAGCTCTGCACTAAATCCTACCTTCACAACTCAGTTTCCTGTTCACACAGTTTAAGAGAGGTGTTGATTCAACTTTACAGTCATCTTGGCTGTAGATTGCGGTGCTGTTGAATTGTTTTTTAATCATTTGTCCACCCTGTTTTTATCAATGACTAAAGACTGCATTAGTTTAGATGTATCTAATAAACTGACTACAGTGTAATGTGGGTAAAGTAAGAACCAACAGTTTTGAAGATGTGTTCCTCACAAAGACAGAAGAGCACACACACACATTGAATAACCGTCAGCGTTTCATCAAAAACAACACCTAACTTTCACCCTCTATCGTTCACTTAGCTGGGCTATATGATGGAGTGTAAATGCTCCTTTAAAAACAAACCAGGTTCTTTTTATTAATATAATTAGGTTTATCATTCCTTAAATCTAGTAGAGTCTCTTTTATTTAATGTGCCAAGAGTGTGTTCTTTTTCTAATAGTGATGATATGGTCGAGTATTTGGTAGATAAAAATACATTGCAGGTTCAGTAATACACACAATTCTTTTGGGCCATTAAACTTCTCAGTTCTCAGTGTCAGTTCTGTGTGAAAATGTAAACTGAAAACTGTAAATGTCAGAAGACCCGCTTCACTCGAAGCAGTGGCATCCTCAACATTTTTTTTGTTTGTTTTTTTAGGTGTAATCTTTTCTCTTTATGGACATTTGTCTTTTAACTACTGATTGTGTAGGGTGGAGGTTGTTCTACAGAATGTTTGTCATGTGTTAGTATAGTGTCTTATTTCTTTACCTCAAACAAGTTAATGAATGCTCCTGCAAGGCACTTTGAATGACGTCAGGTCAGGGGAAACCAGAGCAGAAAACGTGTGTGTGTGTGTAAGAGAGTGTGTGTGTGTGTGTGTAACCCTTTGAGTATCAGGACAATAATAACTATTTGTTGTTGGGTTTTTTTTTGGGGGGGGGGGCTACAGGATTTTCATTTTAGCAATAATTTACCCAAAATCATACCCAAATTGACTTTAAAGGATGGGTTCACAATTTTTCAAGTCTGTCCTAAAACAACAGTCAGGTGCCCAAATGAAAACTGACACATGCTTTTCTTGCTGCAGTCATTCCTCCCATTCATACTGGCTTTTAAGAGATCCCCTCATAATGCACTTTCAATGTAAGTGACGGGGGACAAAATCCACAACCCACATTTGGTGCAAAAATGTATGTAAAAGTTTATTTGAAGCCAATATGAAGCCTTAAATAAATATGTATTGTTTTAAGACAGACTTAAAAAATTGTGAGTGTATCCTTCAAGGATCTTTAAAATGAATCTTACCACAACTCTTATTTATCAGGGTTCTTCTGTGCTGGGTCAACCTTGTTTATCCATCACTGTGTGGAGGCTGTTCAGGAAAATACAACATTTGAAGCCATAAAGAACTTCATTACATTGTTCCAAAAAGGAAAATCTGCAATTACACAACATTAAAAGACAAAATTTTGACACATTTTCATTCATTATGCTGGTTTTAAACACGTCATCTCGGATAAACAAGGTTCTACTGTGATGCACGCCCCTTCATTTTCTATCAGTCACATCCAGCGAGTGTCCTTTAGACTCTCCTTTTTGAGTTTCACACACCAGTGTGACCTCAAAGCTCGGCGAGCTAAAGGGGTCAGAGAGATTAGCGTTTGAGAGCATGATCTTCAGTAATACTTTATTTGTAGTTGCACTTTCTGTAGATAAAGACTTTATGATATATTTTATTTTTAATGAGATTACGCAAAAAAAATGATTTTACAATAATTTATTTTTAGATATAAAATTCCAACCTGTTCCCTTTTCTTTCTGTATATATACTGTAATAATCAAGAAGAGAGAAGAGAGAGGCTGAAGAATGCAGCACATGAATAATACTTTGATGAATGAACTCAATAAAATACTGTCAGGTTATTACATGGAGAGCAAAGAGCTCCGATGGGAGACATCAGGAGTTTGTCCAATAAGCTGTAATTGTCACATCCTTTTAGAGGACATAGAGGGCCTTGAAACTGGTAATAAAATGATTAATTTATCAATATTTCATGGGAGAATTAAGAGAGGGATAAATAAAAGACTCAATATTTTAGTATCAGTCTACTTAAAGATGGATCTTTACTGTCTGGTTAAATATCAATTAATGAATAAAATATTCTATCTATATAAATGACTCCATTTAAAATATTTTACCTGTTAATTGATGGATTCACTCATTAATGTTTAATAAATGCCTGGACTTTTACTGCCCAACTAAATATCAGTTAAATAATTGCTCTATGACCATTTTTGAGGCTGTTTCCCCATCATTAAAGCAAAGTGCAGAAGTCCAGTAATCTATCACTGTAACATCACATTCAGTAATACCTCCTCCGACACATGTATGAAAGTTTTGTACAGTGTGTTTGCTGTCATGTACTTCTGCTTGGATTCTGTCAGACTTTTGAATGTGAATTTTTCTTTGTGTGTCTGAGGACCCATAACTTAACTAATGAATGGCATGACGAAATATTATTAATTGTGTAAATATATATTCAAAATCACCCAAGTGAGTGCTACCCGATGCAAAGAGTGAATAATGGTGTGTCAATTGAGAAAAATTATGAAAAAAAAAAAGCTTCCATAAAGGACGAGACCAAATTGTGATGTTTGTTAAACATCCAGTGTTCAATGACTGTAGATGTGCTCTAATAAAAGGATTTAATTATTTAGCGATTGTTAAAGTAATTTTAATGAACATCATGTGTCTTAAACTTGATTTTCAACACATTAATGTATATGTGAATGTATGGAAGACATACAGTAGAATGACTTCAGTATACTGTAGGACGACTGCATATACATGTGACCTGGAGAGGTTGTATATTTCAGTGGATATGAGTGTAAATATAAGTGATGTACATGTGTGCCTGTCATATAGTGCATAACCACTTCCTGTTGTGCCGTCAGTTTTTTAAACTTTTGATCACCTCACATCCAACTAAAAACAGACCATTTAAATGTCAGTCCCATTTTGGACAATCGTACTGTTTCTTTTTCATATAAAAACACAACAAAAGACCCTTGTTACTTCATTTTTATGTGTAGATAAAAGTGAAAACTGTGCACCGTGTGAGGCTATGTCCTTCTAATGAATATAAGACAAAACTTGTGTCTGTTTCAAGGACGAGGTCAGGGTGACAGGAGAGGAAATGGAAGAGAGAGAGAGAGAGAGATGTGGGATGGAGAGAGGCTTTCAGGGAAAAGAGCATCTGTACTGCAGTAACCTTAATCCTACAGTCTTGGAGCCATAGAAAGAGTGCTGCCTTGTCTCTTCAACGACTGAATGATTAGTCTTACGCAAAAGAATTCTCCATGTTTTATATGTATATGTAATTTAATTTTTGATTATGGAAAAATGGAAATAAACAATTACAGTTGCAATGAAAAGAATGTGGTTTGAGTTATTGCATTGTGATGTTTGGTTAAATAATTTAACTCGGCAGTAAAAAGAGATACTCCACTGAAACGTGTGTTTGAGCTTTAAAGGATAGATTCACAATTTTAAAGTCTGTCTCTATTCATTTCACTTATTCGAAAATAATATGAGACTTCAGCTTTCTGAGTTAGTCAAATGAAGTGGACATCTTCCACAGTTAGTCTTTAGTAAAAATAAAATCTCTTTGTGTATCGACTGAGTGTTTTCCTCTTATGCTGCAGTGGAAGGATTGTAACAGAAAGAGGAAATTTGACACTAAAAAGACAGTAACTTTGAAATATATTGGATTTATTTGACTAATTTGGAAAGCTGAACCCTCATTTCAGCTTCAAATGAGCTTTTAAATACATTTTTTAATGGAAGGAGGGCTGTGCATTTTGTCCACCATCACTTACATTGAACGTGCATTATAGTCGGTATGAACAGGAGGAATGATTACAGCAAGAAAAACATGTGTCAACCTTCATTAGGGCACCTGACTACTGGTTTAGGACAGATTTTGTTTTGAAATTGTGAACCTACCCATTAATGAATACTGATGTAGTTAATGTTTGTCCCACTAGGAGGCAGCAAAGTCAGAATCCTTTAAAGCTGATTCTGCATGCAAGGACTTTGCCAACTACATGTTTATTCATATTCAAATATTAATTTTAAGAAAGATAAAGACTCATCCCAGCCCCTGATTTTAGGAAGTACTCACATGAGGTGTCTGAAACCTTTTTTACTCTTTCACCTTCCTCCCAACCTCTTGGAGCTTTTTCCATTTTCATGGGACTGTCCCCTCCCTCCTTGTGCCGCGCCCCTCCCCCGGTTTTTATCCTGAGGTGAGAACACAGTGTGCACATCTGGAGGTGATCCTGACTGCAAAGGAGTAGCCTGTGGGAAGGGCTACGAGGTTAAAGATGCACTGCACTCTGTATGTATATACCTAAGTGTGCATGTGTACCCTGAGGGTGTCATGTGAGCCTGACTCCCAAATGCTCCTGATTACAAACAGCTGGCGGGCTGCAACCTCAACCAATCGAACGAGCTGTTGACTGTGACATCAGATGGAAGAAAGGAGGTGCAGGATATTTTAGATGGTTTTTACCTTATGTATTAAAGCAGGGATCAGCAACATAAGCCATTAAACTGTGTTGGATCCCCTACACTGCTTTGAATGTTGCATAAAAAAACAACAAACATTATTTTTGCACTATGTAATCTTAGCTTGTCTGTTTACATTGATTATTATCATGTGGGTCCGGTCATTATGGCCTATGGCCAGCACCTAGCCAATCAGCTGAGGACGGACCCTGGCCCTAATGTCTCTGTTTTAAGACTAATGCATTCAAAGAAATCCTTTGTGCTCATGTGAAGGTCCTGTGGTTTTTTGTGAAGGAGAGCTGAAGAGCCAACATGAGCTGGAATGCAGACTGGAATGCCCTTTTTTCAGTGGGACTGCCACAAAATGCTAAATGATTATCAGTGATTGGGGGGGGGCATTAATGATGTTTTAATAGTTTGCAATGTCATTAATTTACTGTGGAGCTGAGCTGAGATTGTGTGCATGAGCCTGTGCAGTAGGACTTTTTTACAGCAGAAAAAGTCCTTGCAGGAAAAGCACAGGTGTAACTAATAAAAGATTTTTGGGGGCAGCAGTATCACCTTTTAAGTTGGCCAACTTGTTAGCGCACACTATTTACACCTACAGCAACAAAGAGCAAAATGTAGCATTCATTTGAAGTTTGTGTCCACTTGGCGAATGTGAGTATTGAATGTGAATATTTTCTCTCCTTTTAGTTATGTTTTGGGCTCCACTCCAGCTACTTAATGCTCCACAATGTTGACCAGCAAGTTGCTAACATTTTTGTCTGTCATTTGGTGCTGCTTGCTGCAGCCAAAAACTGCAGAGAGTTGTGAGATTGAACCAAAACAGTCAAACTGGGTCATACGACCAAAATAAAGAGTTAAAACACAGTATAAACCTCTGAAGAGCTGAAGGAAACTGTGGTCAGGTCATAATTCTCTGTGGGTTCACTACGAGTGACCTCTATACATAGTCATTTGATCCATTGTTATAAAAATCTGTTACATTTTGGTGTACCACTAAGCCCTGAAAGTGACACACCTGAATGAAATATGGCCATAATTAATGTTTTGAACACTTGAATAGAACAGAGCCATCGTTAATGTTATTAGTAACACCTGTGCTTTTCCTACAAGTCCAAATGTGTGCTGCACTAAAGGATTTTTCCTCATAATGCTCATTAAAGAGTGACCTGAAGGTAAGAACTCGTAATTTCACTCCAACATTATTATTATTTTAGTTATATTAAAAATAATACATATCTTTTTAGGTTTAAATGTGTGAGCTATAAAAATTATACATACTGAACACTATTCTAACTAAACTACTCTGATCAGAACAGCACATAATATGAGAGTAAATGCCTCATACAAGCTCAAAGACAAAATTGTTGGTCATGTGTAAGATCCAACCAAAACAATTCTATTCATCTCTCTCTCTCTTTTTTTCCTTTTTCCGTCTCTCTTTGACTCGCTGTGCTGTTGTCCTCTTTTCTCACTGAACAGAGACGGCTCTCAGCTCGTCCCTCCCCTCCATCAATCTCTGTCATAAATCTGTCAAGCAGAGAGAAAGGGAACTGCTGAATACAGATTTGTCAGCAATTAATCTAACCTCTATTACCAGACTTGGATATTGTGTCCTCTATATCCGAGAACAATAAGCCACTCTAACATGGAGCACTGCACTGCATGTGTGTGTGCTGTGCATTCATGTGTGTGTGTGTGTGTGTGTGTGTGTGTTAGAGGGGGAGCGCATGTGTGTGTGCTGTGCATTCATGTGTGTGTGTATGTGCATGCATGCAGTAAGCTTCCTTGGGTGGTGTTTTGTAGATTACATATAAAACAATGTGAATCAAAACCCTCTTTTGCCCGGATTTTTCTGTTCAGAGGGACAGTGGTCAACATTATTATACGATATTACACAACAGTTGACATGAGGTAGCCTCTGGCGGACACTTAACTGCTTCCTCTGTAGTGCTATAATTGGAAATCATTGGGACCTAGCAGTGCCATTTAACCTTGAGGAGACATACAGTATTCTGAATGTGAACCTGGCTAATTGACATTCTGTACTTGATGAGAAGAAAGGACACGAGGAGTCAGTGTGCATACACATGTGCTAGTGTGTGTGTGTACCAATATGCTTTTCTCCTCTTTTTTATTGATTTTTTAAGGAGGTGAATTAGAGTCAGTATTGTGTTTCCTTGACAAGACAACCATGAGAATTAACATAACAGAACCACAGCATTAATAATATTAATCGCCTTATGATTAAACTCTTCAGTGCATGTGCTTCTCTGTGTGCTGTGTGTGTAAAAGTACTTATACAGTACATGAATGTGTGTGTGCCCTTTTTATAGGGTAATGTCTCAATACTCCTTTCCCCACCCTATCTGTAGCCCCGGGCCCATTGGTTCCTACAGAGGACATAAATCTTTAAAAACAGATCACAAGCATATAGTTTCATTTTTTTAAAAAGGCTTTGTAATCTCCTAAAACAGCTGGT